>NW_020291386.1:0-133661 GCF_003184745.1 Aspergillus uvarum CBS 121591 | reverse complement strand
GGGGAGGGGAGGGGAGGGGAGGGGTGTATATGTAGGTATCAGGTGAAGGTGGATGTATAATTGGTCGGAGTTTATGCTTAAGGCCGGGTACTTCCGATATCGTTGGGTGTTGGTTGTCACTACTGAGTAGGTAAGGACTAGAAAGGGGATTGGGGGCTGAAAACCTGCGCTTGAAATCCTTTTGTTTCTGATACCACGATAGAGGTGCAGGTGCAGGGTTTCGTGGACTTGGTGGATGGGTGTGGGTGACTGCTGTGTAGATAAGGGAGGCAAAGGCAAGGCAGGCAAGGCAGGCGAGGCGGGGCGGGGCGGGGCGGGTTGTTCCTGTCCCATGGTTCGAATCGTGAATTCATGACCTTAAAGTACTATAGTGGTTCATTGTACAGGATAGCCAGGATAGCAAAGCAGTATAGTCCTCACTTGACAACATACGTTAAGCTGCAGAACAGTGTACCGGACCTACACCGGAGCAACCTACCTCGAGTACTATAAGTCACCTGCCTCTGACCAGGATATACCCATACCCATACCATACCCATACCCCCTCCACCAACCTACCCAGCAGCGCATCTCATCTCCACTACACCATCATCCAAGTCCACCCTCTACCAACCACACTACCAACCACACTACAGACCACCCTCACCCTTACCTCCACAACAAACCCAAAATGCCCGACCATCCCACAGCCACAAATACAACCCCCGCACCCGCACCCGCACCCGCACCCCCCGACACTGTCCCCAGCACAACCACAACCACAACCACAACCACAACCACAACCACAACCACAACCACAACCATCCCCCCCCATCCCCCCCCCTCAACCTCAACCTCAACAACAACAACAACAACAACCCAAGCAGTCGAAGCCCGCACCGCATTCACAGCTACCCTACGCAGCACGGCCCAAACGCACGAAACGCACCTCCGCGAGCGCGCCCGGATCCTGCACGACAACGCCTCCGCCCTCGAGCGCCAGGAGCACGCGCTGGCGGGGGCGACGGCCGCGCTGGCCAAGCAGAACGCCCAGCTCACTAAGACGGCGGACGCGGCGCGCGACGCCCTGAAGGAGATCGGCGACGTGCAGAATTGGGCGGAGGTGATTGAGCGGGAGCTTTTGGTGGTGGAGGAGACACTTCGTCTGCTTGAGGGTCCGCATCATCAGCAGGGATATGGGGATGGGGAGGGAGAGGGAAATTCGGGGGTAGAGGGGGATCTTTATCATGGTTTGGAGGATGGAAGGGGGGAGGGGGTTGCAGGGCTTGTGAATGGAGCTGGGAATGGGGTTGGGACTGGGAAGGTGAGGCGGGATGATACTCGAAGAACGGAGGAAGAGGATGACGATGAGAGTCTGGGGAAGCGGAGGAGTGGGTGGTTTCGGTGGTGGTGATTCTTCTTTGGGGCGTGGTTTGGTTTGTTGGGGATTTGTGCCAATGGATGGATTGCACGATTGAATGTTTGCGTGATGTGGCAGGTTTGTCTATTATATCTATGCAGCATCGATGCAGACGCAATGCAGGTACGCAGGCACACGACCTCCACGCATGCATCAAAGATGTCCTACGTTGGCAACCTGTATGCACCAATCATCCATTAATCGCTAGAATAATCACGCCAACACCGTGCATGCCCGAAAATACTATGTATATGTTGAAACAAATGACAAAAATACAAGTAAACCGTGACTGAACCAGACCCTGACGGCTCCACTACATATTGGCCAGCTCGTGGTCAATCTGTTTGTCCAGGAAGGCCCGTTTGTCGCCCATCAACGTCGTTTGCAATCGTTGCTCAACCAATGCGCGCACTGTCCATGGTAGTTAGCAACCGAAACAACCTCCAGCGCCCAGGCAGAATTACTTACCCTGCTTTTTCGTCACCGTGTCCAAATCCACCTCGGCCAAGCAGCTGCGGATCGCTTCCGTGATCGACGCCTCGTCCGGCCCGCTGCCCCCGCGGAAATCGAACGCGCTCACCGGTCGAGAGGGGTAACCCCCCACCGGACTGCGCGAGTTGGGTCGCGGCCCGCCGAGCAGGTTCTCCGTGCTCTGCATCAATCCCACACTGTGGCGGTTCGTCGCCATGCCGCTGTCCTGGAACTGGCTCAAGTTGCCCATCGACATGTGGCGCGACACGTTGTGGCTGCTCTGGTGAGGGTTGTCCGTGTACCTCGTGAAACTGGACAGATGCGATTGGCGATTGCCCGGCGTGTTGAGGAAAGGGGCCGGCGACTGGGGCGGCATGTAAGGGCTGCTGTGGCGGCCCTGCCCGGGGAAGCCCGTCAGGATCGTCGACGCAGGCTTGACCGACGAATACTGCGAATGCATGTCGTCCATCTCCATCGCCATTTCGTCACCAAATCGCCCAGAGTACAGCTTCTCCTGGCTCATGCCAAAGTCACCGCGACGGCCGGGAAGGTTGTTGGCCAGAGCATAGTCGTCCCAGCGCTGCAGCGGAATGCTGCGCGGGTCAAATTTGTCTTCCTCCACCGCCACAACCTTCTTGTCGCCCTTCTCACCGATAACAACACGCGTGTTACCCCAACTGAAATCATCCTGTTTCCAGAAAGAGTACAGCGGCAGAACGAAGTTGTAGACCGGGTAGGCACACAGATAGATGATCATCCATCCAATGTGTTGCCACTGGCGCTTGAGAAGGAAGATAATCGCCTGCAGACCGTACACACCCGCTAAGATAATGATCGAGATGATCGGGAACTGACCCGTACCACTTCCAACCAGATACAAGAGGTATCCCAGATAGACACACGTAGCCGGAAGAATGAGCGTTCCGATAAGATCAACCAGGACGACGAACCGCATACTGAACAAACAGAAGCCACACATATCCTTCAAGGCCGCAACCTCAACCAGGTTATGGATGGTGGAGTTGATCCAACGACGTCTCTGCGAAAGCAGGACGGACCATGTCTCGGGCGCGGCCGTACTGGCGTAGGCATCGGGGATGAACTTGTAGGACATGTGAGGGAAATGCTTCGTCATGAGGGTGGTCAGGAAACGATCCTCTCCCAGAGACAAAAGGTTCTTCTTGTGAAGGGTGTCCACTTCAGGGTCAGCATATTCGACGATGACCTGATCGGAGATGATGAGGGGGCGACCCTTGTCGGCGGTGCGCAAGCGATACATGCAGAAACTAAAGCCTGTTAGTAACACATCAAACACTCTCGTATCAGCGAACTTACCATCCCGGAAGACAGGTGACGGTGCCGAACAGCGATTCGAATGCCTTCGCCAAATGGTGAGAAATGTAGTACTCGTAGACCTGAATCATCGTCCACCAACTCCGCTCCTCGTTCTGAAGACTGGTCTCGCCACAGATACCGGCAATCCGCGCATCATTGGCACATGCAGCGACAAGTCGATTCAGGGAATCTTCCCGAACACTAGTATCGGCGTCCACCATCAGGCAGTATTCGTACAGCTCGGGGTCAACGCCAATCACGTTGTTGATCTGATGGAAGATCTCAAGCTCAAGCGGCGTCATGGGGGAGCGATGGTGAACGCGGTTCAGGAACTGCATCAATAGGATCTGCGAGTCACGCTTGCCACGGTTTCCAGGCTTTGGCTTGCTCTGCTCCGACTCCTTACCGACCTTAACCACAACTATGTACGGAACCACATTGCCTTCATATTCGTAGAGACCAGAGTATACCTTTCCGTAGTTCAGTTGCTCGTTTCCTTGTCCGATGGCCTTGCAGGGTAACGCAGGAGGATCGATCTTGGGATCCACGCCAAGGATATCCAGCACGATCTTGGGAGTTGGCCGGTCATTACCACCACCGACAATCATACCGTCACAGATCACGAAGATGAGCTTCCGCTTGTTATCATATTCAAGGGCAGTAAGCGAGTCCAGACCTTGCCGCAGCGCATCCTCACCCTCGGTGTACGCAGGGACCATGCAGATAACGAACTTGTCTTGCGGAGCAGGCCGACGCTTGGTACCGAACTGCAGAGCGGCAAGGAACTTGACAACAATCACAGCACAGATCATCACCGTGAATGCCAGCAAGATCCAGTTGTTGACCGTACACCTCGGGCTGTTGCGGAAGTCGACTTTGCCCTTGTAGAAAACGTAGTCTAGGCATGTTTGGGCATTGCGGAAATCCGTGCTGTTTCCCCACTTCGACGTGACGTCTTCACCGGCATAGTTCTTGAAAAGCGTGGTCACGCTGCTAGGAAGATAGTCATAACCGTTGCTGTCATCGAACAAATCCGCCGTGTAGAAATAATCCGTCAGATCATAAATCTTCTCATTGACAATGACCCAGTACCGCGAACTTGAGTCAGCCTCCTCCTTGACCTTCGTCCTGGTCCAAACAAGAGGCCCCTTGTAGTACCCTTTCATCTTGGGCAGGAAGATATCCTCGTACCAAGTGATGTTGTGTAGCGCCGTGGTCGTGCTTGGAGTGTTATAGGGACCGCACTTGTGTTCCGCATTGGGGTATTCAATGGCGCTGGTGTCGTTGTATTGCATTTGAATTGACGATTCCGTGACAAAGTGACCACAGAAACGAGTCAGCGGAGGAGGGAAGTACGGATCCAGGATCTCTCCGGCGAACGGCTTCATGTTGGAGGTGGTCGTCTCGATACTGCTGTCACTGTGCTGTTTACGCCAGAACTTGCTGATGTCGTATACGTTGCCATGGACACTGACGTAGAAGTCATTGTTGCCCACATGCCAACTAAGCTCCTTTTCGTTCCAGACTTTGTTCTTGTTCGGACACAGAAGGTCGCCGAAAGCGATGATATAGAAGCAGACAATGCCGTTGAACAGCAGGATAAGGAAGACGAGAACGAACTTCTCTCTCCAGGCCATCCGGACGTCAGGACGTTTCATGCGACCAAACCAGCGGAGGGCGAAAGAGGGGATCCAGAAGGTCAACGCCCACACAAAGGCAACCCAGGCACGTCGCACCTTGGTGATGGGCTTCTTCTCGATGTGCTTGCCGTCGCCGAACTCCGGATCAAGCTCGCCTTCGTACCGGGCATAATCCTCGTCCCATTTCCTCGTATCACCTTTGCTGCCGAGGCCGTAGTCGCCTCCACTCATGTGAAGAGTGTTGGGGACACTGGGCGCAATAGACTTGGCCAGGCCGCCATGAACACTGGGCACGAGAGTACTTTGTCTTTGGAGCAGGTTATCCCGGCTTCCAAGAAGGCTAGTCGATTCTACGACGGGAGTCCCGGCGTAATGCGGATCAAGCATAGTGCTGCCGTAGATAAACGGGTTCACTGGCGGCGACTCGTCCGGTTTGAGATCGAGCATCGTTTCAGCCTCCCACCAAGCGCTCTCTCGCATCCAAATACGCTGGTGACCGACGAACGCGTCGCCATTGGTCCATCCTCTTTCCATCAACCAGCTTTCAACCCCCTCCCTGCCGTCGGCACAGCCAAGGCGGTGGTAACGGCTCACGAACTCGTCCACATCGAAATCCGCGGTGAAATCGAGATGTTTGAGTCGTCTGTTGGCCCATTCAGCAAACCGCCATTCGCGCAATTGACGGGAGACTGCCGCCGCCGACCAGCCGGCAGCCGGGAGGGTGGGGTTGAGATTCTGGGGAAGCTCGTCCGTTGGGTGCAAAGAGATGTGATGCCACACTCTGCTACTTCCCAGAGTGTTGATGAGATCGAAGCGGCCCTTTTGGCCAACCGTGATACCTTCGCTCTCGACAGGCAGTAAAAGGCGTCGGAGGAAAGAGTCCCCTTCCACCTCGAAGCCGACTTTCTCGAGTACCTCCTGTCGCCGCGCGATTTCATATTCACGTTCTCGCCAGGCATTTCCGGTGGTAATGCCAAGGTCGGGCTCGACCTGTGCAACTGCCGCGTTCACGTCGTTGGAAACTGCATGTCCAACCGCAGGAACGCTGACGCCGTCCTCCTTCATTTCCGCGTTTATACCAATGCTATCGTCGAAGACTTCTCTCATTGCCAATGCTTTGCCCAGGGCGGGTCGAGGAATGTCCACCACCGTGATGGCGACAGTGTCGTCGTCAGTCCATTGACCTCCAGGGCCGGAACCACCGCTCATGCTGGGGCTACTTTCCAGCATCGCTTGGAGCTCGCTCGAAATGGCCTCGTTCGCTTTGCCAATGACCCAATCGACGAGGGCTTCGTAGATTCCAGCAATAAGCACCTCCCGTTCATCGGTCGAGCATTTGCGGGCTAGAATTTCCGGGTCGATCCCTAGGAGGCCGCCGACCTCCTCACATGCCTCCTCTAGGTCCTCCTGATCGACGAGCAACCCGGCCGCATCGCCCAACTTCAGCAATCCGGCCAGTGTAGCCAGTAGGCCACGCAAAGAGGCTCCCTTGATGCCGATGGCCTTGAGCGCGGCCCGGAAATCCTCTGCTGCAGCGGCATCGTCCGCGGTCGGGAGATAGGATGGTGGGGTGTAGGTTCCGGACTTGCTCAGCAGAGAATACTCCGATGCGTCCTTCAGGTTTAAAAATTCGCGCTCGGCGGGGGTAGACACGGAGGCTAGGAGGTAGTAGAAGACGTCAAACGCACGAAAGCCCGGCTCCGGGGCGATGTCAAGAAGTCCCTTGCGTACATTGATCCCGGATGTTGACAGCGACAACGTCAATCCTACAATGTCCCCTTTCAGACTAAAGGAGTAGCGAGCAGCAAGGGCGGAGTAAAGGGAATAAGAAGGGTTGAAGGACGTGACGGCGGAGACGAAGGGTCGAAGAGCTGTCAGCGCGGTGAAGGTGACACTCGGGGTCGAAAGTGGCAGGGCTGCCAGGAATGGCTCCAATATGGAAGGGGTCGACTGGTGTGCGGAACTGTTGCAAGTTAGCAGACTGAGAAAGTTTGTGCACAGCAGGATCTTGCATACCAAAGCACAATGCAGCCGTCCTCCGCTCGTCGGCGTGCATGCTCCCAGGCCCGGAGCGCGATCTCACGGTCTATCGTGCCTCCATCCTGTCCGTTCGAGGTTGCCCGCGAGGCAGTGACCCAGGTATTTACCACCAGGCTTGTCGCTGCGTCGAGCTGATATGCTTGAGCCGAGTTGTAGTAGGCATGCAGCGCATTCAGAAGTGTGGTTGTTGTTACAGGGCTCGGCGAGTGTGCACCTGGCCGCGAGGTCGACAGGCCAGCGGAATGGCCCGAGTAAACGGAAAAGCGAGTGGACATGATTGTTGTTCCTGTTCACAGCAGCTGACAACAGTCAAGTCAAAATACTTTGTAATAAAGAAGTTGCCCAAGCAGCCCGATCCAGTGTCCAATAAATGTATAGGCTGGGTGGCTGGTTATAGCATGGGTCTTGGGTTGGCTGATTCGAAGGCGGGCGATCAAGCCATGAGCATGTCTTGGTGGTTGTATGGCTGTAGCTTGTCGGTTAGAATAAAAACCGTGTTTCGTTGTGTGAATATCGAAAAGCCCGACCAAAATAGTCTATCAAGTCCCGATTACGTATCAGGTGAATGTCTTCTGAGCGAGTGTCAGGGACGGTAGTCGGTAGCGAATGTTGGAGGATCGATCGATTAAGATTAGATTGCTCGAGAGGGGGGAATAGCTCGAGAAAGCGAAAGACTAGAGGGAGATGAGGAGATAGGATAGCGACAGAGATGAAGAACCGCAGGAAACAGGAATTAAACAATGCAGGACAAGCAGCAATGGAGGGAACAAAAGCCAAGATGAAGATGGAGATGCAAAGCAACAGCGCAGGAAAGAAAGCAGCAACGCAGCGGCAGCAGCAGAGAGGAGCGAATTGATCGAATGTTGTTTGTACCAAATACTACCAATACTCTCGCTCGCTCTCTCTCTGTTACTAGTCAGAGCTTAGCTCGATCGGGATAGTCAGGTATGGGTAAGTATGGGTCGGAGCGGGTTGAAAATTACTGGGACTTTGGGGGTAGATTACCGCTTACCGCCGACACTAGTACTGCCCCTGTCTGCACATTACCAGTTTACCAGTTGCCCACTAGCTCCCAGCAGATACCCGCCACCCTGCGGGCGCAGTTTGGGTTCCAACGTTGTCATGGAAGTATTTTTGCAATGACCAGGAGAGACGATCAGTTCCTCAGTTACTAGCCACTCAAACTAGCTAACTTTAAGCGGTCAAGTGCAGGAGACAGATACTAAGCAGCAGAACTATCCATGGGTAGTCAACGTAGTCTCCGTATTCGGGCCAGGAGACCTTACTCAGGTGGTAGAATGGTGGTCAAATGGGCAGTCGACTAGTGACCTCCCTTGCCCCCCCCCCTAATTGTGTCTCTGACTCCATTGCTCTCTTCACCGGGAGATAATAAATTACTAGGTGCAATGTGTGTGTATTCTATCTCTTTCACTTCCTCTATCTTTTCCCTTCTTCAAGCGAGGCTCGACCAATGTCATGTGGCGTGCTTAACGTACTTTGGCTGCAGCCAATCGGTGAGGCGGAGTAGAATTGATCCATGGCCTTAGACCCTGGAGGGAAACCCTATATTTGGCAACAAAACTGAGTTGTTGTCTCACACCTCTTCAACAACAACTGTTGTTGTCTCAGGCAGGAGGCCAATTAAGGTGGCTGCCCTTCTCTTGCCACCCTTTGGCTAGCAGTCTCGCCGCTCTGCTATTTCTGGATTCCCTTCCAGCATGGAGGGGTAGCTGTCATATGCTGTTCAGAGACAGTCTTGCATCCAGTTCATCTCGGATTGGCTGCGGCCGTGGATATTTTTTTTTATTTTTGTCATTGCAGGACACTTCCATCCATGCCTACTCAATAAATGCTGTGCTGAGTCTGTTCGTGTGTTACCAGACTGCAAGATACCCACCCCACACCTCTCAGTCTGACTACTACACGGGCAAAGTGTCCAAACCATGGTGATACGTGTAAGAAAGTTAAGCCTGACTCGGATGCTGTAATGGTACGGGTACTACGGTAATATCATTGTCGCTAGCTGGCCACCTCGCATGAATTGCCTCCTCCCCGTCAATATCAATAAATTGCTGTAGATTGGTGCTACAGAAGTTAGTGTCGTCGGGGTACAGACGCTCTACAGAGAGGGGGGCAAAAGAGGGAGGAAAGGGTGCACGGCTGACTAATGAACCCTGTCTCTCTTTGTTGGAGAGGGAGGAAAAAAACAACAAACGAAAGGGGGCCGGGGGGGTTTGTCTCTTTCTTTCCCTTCCCTTCCCTCTCCCCCAGCTTCGTGGGTCCGGGCAAAAGAGAAGAAGAAAAAATATTCCCACTTTTTTTTTCTCGTCAATGCTGTTGGTCACAAAAACACCCCTAGTTTCACGCTTGGCTGGATTGGGGAATGAGATCGAATGATCGCTCCACTCCATTCAAATTCTTCCTTTTGGGTTGGATTGCACTGCTAACTGCTCAGGGTCTCCCGGATGATCCTGATCACCAACCACAGACGGCACCAAATGTGGTGCTCCAAACTTGGCATCACCGTCAGACTGGATCGAGTCTGACTACTTATGATCTCAAATGTCTCTGTTTCTGGAGGATCTTCATATCAGATCCTGTCCGCTTCCCGAGTCTCCATCATCATCATGACTGCACGTCTGCTCTCTGCATGCCGCATGGGTTTATTGAGCCCACTGTCTCTATCACCCCGTTCACCGTTCACCGTCCACCGTCCACATCGTATACGATGCGTGGAAGAATCCGCGCGTCGCCCAGCCCGCCCTGACTGGCAACTGCATCAGTCAGGGAAGTTGGAGCCCCTCCCCTCCCCCCCTTTTCGACCCTGCGCGGGTGGCGCTGAATGATTGACATGGGATTGTTTCTGTTGCGCCAGCATTGGACGGGCAGCTCTCGTCTCACATTCTCAGCTGATGATTCTAATTCTGACTCGAAGGGGGGCGGGCAGAAGAGCAGAGCGAAGAGGTAAGAGGTATTCTATCTGAGACCTCGCGGGAAAACACAAAGACAAGACCAATGGTAATTATGGGTCTTGTCTCCAGAGAAGTGTTTATTGATTGAAATTGAAACGATTGGTACCTCCGGGCCCGGCCCCCCCGACCCTAACCAGAAGTTAGCCAGTCAGCCAGTCGAGCCTGAGCCAGAGACCAGACCAATCCATTCCCAGGGAAGCTTCGCCCAACCGGTTTCTGTACAGCCCTCCGCGGGCCCTCGGCTGTCAGGTGCAGGATGCAGCCTCCAAAAATAATTCTCCCCTAGCAGCATGGGATGGGATTTTATGCTCTATTTTTCGTAATGGCCGAAGAAAGGCTGCTGCTAATATGTAGACTACTACCGTAAGAGCAGGTTGCCCGGCAATTAGTGAAGATAAAAGAAGAAGAAGAAGAACAGTGAGGATGGTGAATGAAAAATACGTAACCCTTGGCCCTTTACCATTTACTAGTAACTTTCAAACTGAAGTCTCCTCTTTTCTTCTCTGTGTTTCTTTTCTTCCCTTTTCCCCCCGCCGCCCATAAAAAGATCCATCCATACGGACTTACCCCATACGGTAATAAACTTACCAGACTGGACCAGGAGTGGATTCCCTTTATCAACATTGTCCGATGCGTTTGTCTTGTCTGTCCGTCCCCAGAAAAAGCTACCCGTTGTTAACTGGTGTTGCTTCTTCCTCTTTCTCCTTCGATTTTCCCATCTCGCTGTTGCTCCTTCGCCGTTTTTGTGGTTGTTGTGATTGTGTTTGGCATCTGATAATCCTAATCTTAATCTCCTTCCCATTCCTCCCCTCATCGACGTTCGCTTCATCTCACTTGGCGCCCGCTATTTACAATCGCTTCAAACCAACTTGCGCCCCCCCTCCCATCTACCCCCCAAGTCTGCGGGCTGCTCCAGTCGCTTCTCTCGACCTTAAAGCTTTGAGGCATCATTCAATTTATCTCTCCCTGCAAATTGCTATGATCAGTGCAGGAAATGTACCTATTTTATTTTGACTGACTATCAAGCATTGTCCATTCGAGGTAATCGCAACATTCCTAAGCCCGGAATAATAACACGCGTTCTACTTCGGCCGAACATAGCAAGGAAGGATTCCACTAAACTCGACATTGATCCAACTGTTCTCACCTCCAAGATACCTTAGAGGTCGCTATTGTGGTCAGCTTCAGCATCCGTCGGCCTGACCCACGACCTGGGTCTTGAGGCGTAAACACTGTGAACATGGTTGCACATACCACCGCGGGACACACCCCGTCTCATGCACAGTCCTCACTACCCTCGTTACCTTCACATCTGCAGTCTGACACACATTTGACTGCACACTTGGCCAGCCGGTAACCAAGCCCATGTGAGCTCCTCAAAGAAATGCAGGTCGCTAACGGTAAGACACTATAGCTTCCATGTCGGGCTACCAACCGCTCGCTTGTCGTCGCAAGCTTTGATTAGTCTCAACACATATACATCATCTGCCAAAGGTCCCGATGGCGACAAAGAGGGCAGTGCTATGGGAGAGGCGGAGGACCTTGCCAGGCGGGCATTCACACGTCTCGGTGCGCGGGGAGAGAACCAAGCCATTGTTTTCCTGTAAGCCCCCTGGTGGTCGTCACAGTTGGGACGAAAGCTAACTAGAACACGCAGTGGCGAGAGTGGCTCCGGAAAGACCACCCTTCGTTCTCACATCGTTTCGGCCTTCCTCTCGTTCTCCTCCACCCCTCTATCCTCGAAGCTGTCATACGCTGCCTTCGTTTTCGACACCCTCACGACAACCAAGTCCCTGACTACGCCGACTGCATCCAAAGCTGGGCTTTTCTTGGAACTCCAGTACGATGGTTCCTCATCAGTGAACCCCACCTTAATCGGTGGTAAGATTATCGACCACAGACTTGAGCGCAGTCGCATTGCTTCCGTTCCGACTGGCGAACGAAGCTTTCACGTCCTTTACTATCTCCTTGCCGGAACGAGTGCTGCCGAGAAGACCCATCTAGGGTTCGACAATTCAATCCACGTCTCGACCGCGGCCGGCAAGCTGTCTTCCGCCTCGATCGGTCACAAGCGATGGAGATATCTGGGTCATCCTACCCAGCTCAAGGTGGGCATCAACGACGCCGATGGATTTCAGCACTTCAAGACTGCATTGAGGAAGCTGGAGTTCCCCCGTAGTGAAATAGCGGAACTGTGTCAGATGTTGGCGACGATCCTGCATCTGGGACAGCTTGATTTCGTGAGCGGGCAGGCCACAACGACCGGCGCAGAAGAATCTGGCGGATACTCTCACGAGGGTGGCGAGAAGGTCACCGTCGTTAGAAACAAGGATGTTTTGTCCATCATTGCGGCATTCCTGGGCTTGGGTGTGGAACAACTCGAGACCAGTTTTGGCTACAAGACTAAGACCATCCGTCGGGAGCGCGTCACGGTGATGTTGGATCCCAAGGGGGCACGGCAGAATGCGGATGATTTGGCCAGAACCTTGTACTCTCTTCTGGTGGCATATGTGATTGAGACCATTAATCAGAAGATTTGCGCCGCCGAGGACAGTGTAGCCAATACCGTCTCGGTCGTCGACTTCCCTGGTTTTTCTCAAGTCAGCGCAACCGGCTCGACCTTGGACCAGCTACTGAGCAATGCGGCGACGGAGTCCCTATACAATTTCTGCTTGCAATCTTTCTTCGACCGGAAGGCAGATATGTTGGAACGGGAAGAGGTCTCCGTGCCAGCGACAAGCTATTTCGATAACGTTGATACCGTGCGAGGGCTGTTGAAACCCGCCAACGGTTTGTTGAGTATTCTCGATGACCAGACTAGGCGTGGAAGGGCAGACTCCCAATTCCTCGAATCGGTCAGAAGACGTTTTGAAAACAAGAACCCCGCCATAACCGTGGGTTCCGCTGGCCAAGCCACGGGTGTGGTCTCACAGCATGCACGCACTTCATTCACGGTGAAGCACTTTGCTGGCGAAGTCGAATACCCTGTTCATGGTCTTCTGGAGGAGAACGGTGACATGATCTCCGGAGATCTGATGAACCTCATGAAGTCCACGAACAGCGACTTTGTGAGAGATTTGTTTGGTCAGGAGGCTCTACACACGGTTACGCATCCCCAAGAGAAGACTGCCATTGTACAAGCGCAGGTTAGCTCGAAGCCGCTGCGCATGCCCAGCATGGCCAGGCGTAAAAATGGCCCGTCTTCCCGTCCCATGTTCGATGCACCGCCGCCTATCGAGGACAGGGATGAGATTGAGAGTCAGGCTGACAGTACGTCGAGGAGTTCCGGAAGACGCAAGAGTGCCATGATCGCCAGTGGCATTCAGGGTGCTGCCGGACAGTTCCTCTCTTCGTTGGACATTGTCAACAAATGTCTGAGCTCCCCCAACCTGAACCCTTACTTCGTTTTCTGTCTGAAGCCCAATGATCGACGTATCGCCAATCAATTCGACAGCAAATGTGTGCGCGCGCAAGTACAGACATTCGGCATCACAGAAATCAGCCAGCGACTGAGGAACGCAGACTTCAGTGTCTTCCTCCCATTCGCCGAGTTCCTGGGTCTGGCTGAGATTGGGAATGTTGTGGTGGGGAGTGACAAGGAGAAGGCTGAGGTTGTCCTTGATGAGAAGCGATGGCCGGGGAACGAAGCCCGGGTCGGCAGCACAGGTGTCTTCCTTAGCGAACGTTGCTGGGCGGACCTTGCAAAGGTCGGCGAGCGCGTGGTCCCCGTCTACGCTGCGGGTGAAGGCTCCGACGAAGGTGGGGACGGTCTGCTTCACCCGCAGACCGCGAATTACCATGATTCCAAAGTCCGGCTCCTTGGTCCAGCGGACCAGTCGCCAGGTGGTTTCATTTATGGCGAGGAAGGGAAGCAAGGGTATTTTGGTAGTCGTGATCTCGATGGACGTTCCGAGGCTGGTGCTTCTGCCTTCAACTCCGGGGACATGTTCCGGAATCTGGATACCCGTGAGCAGATGCTGGAAAAGGGCAATGACAAGAACATGGAAGAGATCGAAGACATACCCGTGTCTGGTAGTCGCAAAAGGTGGATGTTCCTCGTCTATCTGCTAACGTGGTACATCCCTGACTTCACCATCAAACTCCTCGGTCGTATGAAGCGCAAGGATGTGCGAATTGCCTGGCGTGAAAAGCTTGCGATCAACCTGATCATCTGGTTCTGCTGTCTCGTCGCAATCTTCTTCATTGTCGTCTTTCCTTCCTTGATTTGTCCCACACAGCATGTTTACTCGTCCGCCGAGCTGTCCTCGCACAATGGCAAAGATGGACACAACTCTTTCGTCGCAGTTCGGGGTGTGGTTTTCAATTTGGGCAAATTTATGCCCGCGCACTACCCCGATATCGTGCCCGAAACGGCTCTTAAGAAATACGCAGGCACGGATGCCACTGGTCTATTCCCTGTGCAGGTGTCGGCTTTGTGCCCCGGTACGACAGGAGAAGTGGACCCTACGGTGCTTTTGGATTATTCAGCGACCAACGTCTCAGGCTCTGCCACCACTGTCAGTTCCACCGATACCAACATGCAGTATCATGACTTCCGCTATTTCACCAACGACTACCGGCCGGATTGGTTCCAGGAGCAAATGATTTCACTCAGATCAAATTATTTTAAGGGTTGGGTCGGTTACACACCAGAGTACATCAAGACCCTTGGTGAAAAGTCACAGTACATTGGAAGTATCAACGGCAAGGTCTATGATTTGACGACATACGTTGCAGGAGGTCGGAGAGTGGAAGCCCCAGAGGGCAAGACGGTCCCTTCCGACGTCAACCGCGATTTCATGAGTACTTTGGTCGTCTCTCTCTTCCAGGACCTTCCAGGTCGAGACTTGACGAAGTATTGGGAGAACCTGAAAATTACCGATGTTATGCGCCAGCGTATGCAGCTGTGCTTGGACAACCTCTTTTTCGTGGGTCATGTCGATACACGTAACTCGGCTCAATGTCTGTTTGCACGGTACTTCATTCTGGCAATCTCCATCTTCATTGTTTCGGTCGTGGTTTTCAAGTTCCTTGCTGCACTGCAGTTCACAAGGAAGAATCTCCCGGAGAATCTTGATAAGTTCATCATCTGTCAAGTTCCAGCCTACACGGAAGACGAAGATTCTCTGCGCCGTGCCATTGATTCCATGGCTCGCATGCGTTATGATGACAAGCGGAAACTACTTGTTGTCATTTGCGATGGTATGATTATCGGACAAGGTAACGATCGCCCTACCCCAAGGATTGTCTTGGATATCCTAGGAGTTCCAGAATCCGTCGATCCCGAACCTCTCAGTTTTGAAAGTTTGGGCGAAGGACAGAAGCAGCACAATATGGGCAAGATCTATTCGGGTCTCTACGAGGTTCAAGGCCACATTGTCCCCTTTCTTGTCGTTGTCAAGGTTGGAAAGCCTTCCGAGGTGGCTCGCCCTGGTAACCGTGGAAAGCGTGACTCTCAAATGGTACTCATGCGATTCTTGAACCGCGTACACTACAACATGGCCATGAGCCCGATGGAGCTGGAAATGTATCACCAGATCCGCAATATCATCGGCGTAAACCCTACCTTCTATGAATTCATTCTACAGGTCGATGCCGATACCGTCGTCGCTCCGGATGCAGCAACGCGCTTCGTTTCTACGCTGTTGGCTGATACTCAAATCATTGGTCTTTGCGGTGAAACTGCTTTGTCTAACGCTAAACACTCGGCCATCACCATGATGCAAGTCTACGAATACTACATCTCACACAACATGATCAAGGCCTTTGAGAGTCTGTTCGGATCAGTCACTTGTCTGCCAGGTTGTTTCACGATGTACCGCATTCGCTCTGCAGAGAGTGGGAAGCCTCTGTTCGTCAGTAAAGAGGTTATCGAGGCCTACTCCGAGATTCGCGTCGATACACTCCACATGAAGAACTTGCTGCATCTTGGTGAAGATCGTTATCTCACCACACTCTTGATGAAGTTCCATCCCAAATTCAAGACCAAGTATATCATCGCTGCCAAGGCCTGGACTATCGCGCCTGAGAGCTTCGCTGTGTTCCTGTCGCAGCGTCGTCGTTGGATTAACTCCACCGTCCACAACCTGATGGAGCTGGTACCTCTGCAGCAGCTCTGTGGTTTCTGCTGTTTTAGTATGCGTTTTATTGTCTTCGTCGACTTGCTCAGTACCGTTATCCAGCCTGTCACCTTGGCTTATATTGCGTATCTGATTTATTACCTCGTCACCGATACTTCCACCATTCCTTGGACCACATTTGTTCTACTCGCTGCCATCTACGGTCTCCAGGCACTCATCTTCATCTTCCGTCGCAAGTGGGAAATGCTCGGATGGATGCTTATCTACCTGCTGGGTCTGCCGATCTCTTCCCTGGCTCTGCCTCTGTACTCTTTCTGGCACATGGATGACTTCTCCTGGGGTAACACCCGTGTTATCACTGGAGAAAAGGGTCGCAAAGTCGTCATCTCAGACGAGGGCAAATTTGATCCGGCTTCCATTCCGAAGAAGACGTGGGACGAGTACCAGGCCGAACTGTGGGAGGCACAAACTTCCCGAGACGATCATTCCGAGGTCTCTGGCATATCTTATGCCACCAAGTCCTACCACCCCATGCAATCTGAGTACGGATTCCCGCCCTCGCGGCCCATGTCTCAATTCGGCATGCCTCGCTACTCGTCTCGGATGTCCTTGGCCCAGTCGGAGATCATGAGCCGTCACATGGATATGGAGATGGAAGACCTGTCTCATCTGCCTAGCGACGATGCTATCCTGGCCGAAATCCGGGACATCCTCCGCACGGCGGATCTGATGACGGTCACGAAAAAGAGCATCAAGCAGGAGCTTGAGCGACGATTCGGTGTCGCGTTGGATGCTAAGCGTCCCTACATCAACTCAGGTAAGAAGTGTTGTTTGTTCCTTTGTGGGTTCAATCTATGGTTACTGACTTCTTCACAGCTACTGAGGCTATTCTCGCCGGTCACCTCTAGGTGAAGATCGCATAGCTGTATTCTTTTTTCGACTTTCATGATAAACACGCCCTTACTACCGTTTTGGCGATAATTTCCCTCCCATGGTCAATACTGTTTGTTATTGATCATCGCGCATCGCCGCCGCTTTCTCCCTTCCCGCCTGACCCTCAATCCGAACCTTCATGTCTACCTGACCCTCTTGACACCTCTGACATGGTTGCCAATGAAATGTTCCCACCTTGTTCTCGACTGTGTTGTTTATCTTGCATTCACTGAGTTGTTTCGCTTCATTTATCTCTTGGCATCGGCGTTTGTACATTACTACATGTGTGGGCATATCTTATTCCTGCCTCCTTTACTTTTCTTTCCTGCGCCTCAAGGATGTATTATTTGAGCGGACAAAGCTTTTTTTTCCCCTGTTGTTTCATTGTTTTTTCTGTGTCGAATCCCCTATCTCTATTTTATTAGACATTTTCCCATCCATATTAGATGAGTTTCGTGGGTTGGTGGACGACTATTATCCTCTTCGACGATCATTGCGTACATAGATTGATGCGAAATTTCTGAATGCGATTTTTGGGGTCTCATGCTGAGTGATTATGTAGTAAAAGGTTACTTAGTAGTGTTGACGATGTGATATCTCCTGAGCATGGAACCGATTCATTGATGGTCTTTGTAGGTGATAAGAACCTGAGATGACCAATTCCTGCGTGGAAACCCGCGTAGTTCATGGGCTGAATCACGGGGTCGGATTATTCTGACAATATTATTGGGACTAGACCTAGAACCAGAAGATCTTCGTTTATGTGTATATATATGTATGTTACAAGATATTCACGTTGAATAGGTACATGGAATCAGGTGTGATGCACACTTATATGCATGCCACGGTCATGTTCATTATGATACGTATGTACATACGTTGCGATATACAGATTCAGCTGAGGGGTCGGGTGCGCTGGTTGGTGGAGTGTGTCATTTGCACCTTGAACACTCACTTAGTTATATGTATGTGGCTTTCCATCTGCTGGGAGATTCAGCATATGGTGACAGTGATAGAGTGTGGTACATCCAAGCGATAGGCGGTCGCATTGACTGATCGCTTGGGGTCTTGTCGTACCCAGCTTAATGGAGTTAAGATCTGGGACTCAAAAGGACTGAGGGGGGCCAATGAGAAAGGTCCCTGCGCATGTGGGGGGTGTTGGTCGCTGTACTTGGCCCGCAAGACAGGACGTCGAACACGCGTAGTGGCTTGCGGAGGGAAAAGTGTAGTTCAACGCCGACTGGAACCCCTCGTTCATCTGGGAAGGGAATGTTGGGCTGGGACGCTGCGCACCGGCCTTCCCTCGCTGGCTTGGTTGGGATGAGATTGAGATTGAACGTGGTCACGCTGTCTGTCTGTCTAGTCCAGGAGGCAGAAGGCGGAATTTCTTTTCCAAGAGGAAAAGAAAACCTGGGGGGTGGGGGGGTCGTAGCTTGAAGGGGCGCGACGATGACATCTAGAAAGAAGACCCCACGCCCATGTCTAGCCCACCAACCACGGTACCTCTCTCCCCGCCACCGGCTTTGCGACCGCCCGCACCATCGTGCTCCATGCCTCCCAGGATCTGCCACGCGCGACCCATCATGCCATGCCCGAGTCCCTGGGAGAACCCTGCCGCGGCGCCGTAGACCGAGCTTTTCGTGGCGGCGTGGTATCGCCGCGCGAGGCGCTCCTTCTTGGCCGTGGCGACGCGGTCCTGTTCGCGTTCATGGCTGATGATCTCGTCGCGCCAGTCGGCCCACTGCTCGAAGTTCTCGCGCTGCTGGAGGACGTGGTAACGGAGTTTGGTCTTGCTGGGGCGCCATGTGACCCGTGGTGTTGTGGTGGTGCTGGTTGTCGGAGGAGCGGTGGACTTCAGGTCGCAGATGTGCGATTCCTGGGTCAGTTTGAGGAGGTGCGTGAAGACGTCGCGGCTTTCGGAGGCGGTGTGTTGGATCTTTTCGCGACGTGGGGAGGAGACGTGGTTCTGCGTCAGGGGCACGTCGAGCCAGGAGTGCAGGTCCGCTGAGCGTTGGATCGAGTACGGGTCGAGGATGTTGGCACGGCGGTGCTCCTCGCGGAAGTAGCGCACGGCGGCCTGCAGGCTCTCGACCTCGGCGCGGAGGGCTTCGTTCTCCCGCATCGTGGCGAGCGAAAGGCCGGCGTCAATGACCACGCCGCCTTCCGCGGTCGTCGTGGCGCCTGTCGTGCCAGAAATGCGCTTGACCTTATCCAAGCGGGTCTTGAGCTCGTCACGTTCGGCCTCGAGGGCTTCGATGCCCGCGCGCTGTTGGTGCAGAGTGGATTCCAGACCCGAGTGTGCCGACTGGAGCTCTTCGATCTTCGCCTCTAGGTCTTTTACCATCGAGGCCTTTTTGCTGGCGTCGCGCATCCGAGACTCGACCAGTTCGACTTTGATGGCCTGCTCCTCGATGGTCTTGTCCTTCACGCCTAGGGCGGTCGAGGCTTCGTGGATCTCGTTCTTGAGCCGTCGGATCTCCTCTTCCGCGTCTGGGGAGTTTTGTTTGTTGGATTTGAGTTCCTCCGCGCGGATGGTCCAAGGCGACGGTCGCTTCTCGAACTCAGACGTGACCGACAGATCGGATGTGATTGAGTCGAGCTCCTCGAGGAACCCACCCAGGCTGCGCAACCGGTTGGAGATAAGGGAGGTCGCGTCGCTGCTTTCGCTGCCCGTTTCTGATGGCTGTGCATAGAGTGTGGAGATTTGGGACATCGTCTTGAGCGCCTCGTCTAGCGTTAGAGGCTCGGTTCTGCTTTCGTCGATCATGATGATTACAATTGTCTCGCCGAGTTGTCGGGTTAAAGCGGAGAGATCTTTGGCTGCTTCTTCGGCTTGTTTGAATGGACCGGCCACATCGGGTGACAGCGCAAGGGATCTGGAGCGGAGCTCTTCCAGAGAGCGGTAAATTTTTCCCATAGCGACTTTCAGTCCACGGGCTTGTGTGACAATCCCTTCCATTTTGTTGTAGAGGAATGCGCTTTCTTCATCTCCTCCTTCCGGTGCCGCAAGCTTTGACTGCAATAAGATCCTCAACCGCGAAATGGTCGAAGCGCTGTGATCAACGTAAGACTGAGCCAGCATGGAGCGCATGCAAAGTTCGTCCGCAAATGTTTCCAAAGTCGTCGGCAGGAGGGTTTCAGCAAGATGGGCGAGCAGAGAAATAGACCGCTGTAGCTCAACTGCGCACTTCTTCATGTTGATTTCATTCTTTTTCAACCCTTCAATCCAAAAGTTCAAGGTGCGTTCCACGGGCTCGAGCTCGAACAGAGCGCCTGCCATGCTGCCAAAACTCTCGGCTGAACAGCTGTTAATGTAGTTGGCGAAACGATCACAAAGAGCAGCAATCCATTGCAACTTCTCCATTACTTCGCTCGCCACAAATACCTCTTCGATTGCTGTAGACACCGAGGCTTGCTCTGCAACCTTTTCGCGGATAGTGTTATTCATCAGTGAGGCCTTGAAGTTGACACGCTTGAACCGGAGAAGCGCAAGGATGGCATTACGCTCGCTGTCAAAATACTCTGGGAGATACAATTTGAGGATTGACAAGTGCTGTGTGGCTTCCTCCGCCTCCATACGACCAAGTTCAATATCGATTGTCTTGGTTTGCGCCTTGGAAACAGATGCCTGAAGCTTCAGGTTGAGGTCCATCATGGCACGAGAGCGCGTGGTTAGATCGGTAGCTTCTGCTTCAGAGATTTGCTGTGATGCGCGCATGTCCTCCAAGTCGCCCTGCAGGGTAGAGACCAGCTCCCGAAACCGGACCAAGGTGTATTCGAGGTCTTCGATTACCTCGTCCTGTTGCGTAATTCTCCGGTTTTGTTCGTTGTACTGACTCTCCCGGTAATCAATCTCCTCCTGAAGCTGTTTCTCTGTTTCTATGTGGTTGTATTCGAGTTCATCGTTGATCTCTTTCAATGCCTCCAAATCTTCGATTGCAGCCTTAAGGTCATTAATATCTTCCTGGTAGCGCATGTTTTTATCTGCCAGCTCTTCAATCATCTCTTCAGCGCCCAGTGCGGTTTCAAGCTGCTGCTTCAGATCCTCAACATTGTTCTCAGACACAAGGAGTTTCTCTTTCGTCGATTCATATTGAGACTTGATAGCCGTATAGTCTTCAAGGTCTTGTTGAAGCTCCTTGACTTGGTCTCTCAGCTCGGCCTCCTGCTGCTGAGTCATGTCACGAAGGCGGATCAGAGCTTCGCGGAGACGCTCATTCGTCTTTTCCATCTGCAACCATCCGTGGCTTGACTTCTCCTCGGGGGTCATGGCCTGTCCAAGCTCCTCGTTTTCTTCCCGGAGGACCTCGACCTCCAGCGACAGCTCTTCAACCCGCAGTCGTAGTGTCTCACATTCATGCTTGAACATCTCGGACGTTTCTTCCGCCATCTCACGATCCAACGTTGCCATTTCCAGGATTGAGTCATGTTCGGCCTGAAGGCGCTCGACTTCCTCCAACCGAGCTTCCGACTCCTTCAATTTCTTGCGTAATTCGCTGATCTCAAGTTGCTGAGGTTGGTATTTTGCTTGCAGCTTCTGGATGATGCTCTCAAACTTATCTCGATCCGACTGCAATTGCTCCAGGTTCTTGAGCTTTTCGCGATCGTCGGCCCGTTTCTTCTCCATTACTCGAAGCTTGGTTTTCAATTCATCGAGGTCTCGTGATACAGCGCCACCGGTCGAAAGACGCTGCGACGAAGGCTGTGGCTGCTTTTGGCTGCCACTCACCGTCCGTGAGGCGCCCGGGCTAGGCCTAGTAGACCTGAGACTCGGATCCTCCTGATCCCCGTAGCCCTCGACGTCCAGTGTTTCAGCATCGAGCTCCTCTGACAAAGGACTTGTTTCACCCTCCACATCTTCCGACGCTCTGCTGGGGCCCGTTGGTCGCACTGCGGGGCGTTTCGCCAGCCCCGTGGGCGCAGATGCGGTAGCGTGCAAACTCGGTCTTCTTGTCTTGGATGCGGGTGTTGATATCGATGAGCGGGAGGCGCGATTGATTGCTGATGGGAGCGGTGGAGGGGGCATAGACGTCTTGGAACTTATAGACGGGCGAGCTTTGGGGGTGGCTGCGGCGGGTCGCGGAGTGCTGCTAAGAGAGGAACGATTGGATGAAAGCCCAGATCCTGACAGTTGTTTCGTCGGAGACTTCGTAGGAGACTATAGTAAGCGCCAGCCATTAGTTTGGGGATTCTCCAGCCAGCCCAGCCGGGTGCATGCAATACCTTTGTTGACAAGCGCTGAGCGGCGCCTCGCAGGGCCGAAGTCGGGCTTGCCGCACCGGCACTGTGTCGTTTGGTGTTGGCGGTTGATATCGCATTGGGCTTCTTGAGGCCAGCAGCGATGCCGCTCTGAGCTCTCCCTCGGGCCGGAGTGGGTTGAGCGGTGGTGATAGCTTTCGGAGCGGCGGGTTTGGGTGGTGGCCGTGCGGGCGGTTGTTCAATGATCGCGTCGACGGCAGTGGGACGAATGAACATGCCGAATCCCGGCTCGCAGTCGAAGTACCTCTCGCCTTGTACGGCGCCATCGTTCTTCCCCGTGGGATCATCGAGCTCAATGCCTACCCAGTCGCCAGGCGCGAAATGTGTCGTGCCCACAAACCGAACGGTGGCCTGCCGACCGTCGGTGAGAGTGACCACATGGCCGGGGATTAGTTCAGCCATCTTGAAGCATGCGTCAGGGTGGGAAAGGGGGGAACCCTGGACAGACGCGCAGTTGGCCTTGACTGGAGGAGGAGGGGGGTAGTAGGAGGGGAAAGGAGGGGTGAGGGAATGGAGATGGTAACTTTAGTGAAGTACGGAGTACTTCGTTATTGTTGTTGACGGGACGGAGAGTGGATTGATTGTTGCCGGCCTGGGAGGCCTGAGGACGCGACGACAGGGGTTGTGGGCCTGAGGCATTCACAGACATCCTCCGCATTAGGGCTCGACGCCGACAACAACAACTTAAGTTACTTAGTCAATCTCCATTGCTTCTTTCTTCTCCATCCCTTACTGTTGCCACATTCTTGCGGCCCACTGACTGAGCTGCCTGTTTTTCATACTGTATGTATGCACGTCTGTCTCAGCCAAAAGGTGAGGGGCGAACCCAAACATCACGCTCTGATTTGAGATGAAGCCTTAGTACTAGTGCAGTACTTGAATCTAAACAGCAAGGGCTCGATTACTATATAAAGATGCTGTAACCAGCAATTTTACGGCGAGAGCCAGAGGTCTGCTTCCTCAAATCTCAACCGGTTACTGCCTGTACTGGTATTCAGCCAGCAATTCCACCGGACTTCTAAATACCCAGGAATTCTCCTCCAAATCTACACCACCAGAGATCGGTCAATCCTCACAGCAAGACTCTGCAAGATGGCCCGTCTCATCTACACGGGTGGACTTCTAACCACCATAGCCAGCCTAGTCCTAGCAGTCCCCTCAACCGACGACTGGGCGCAGCGATCAATCTATGTACGTCTCTCTGTCTTCTCATTCCACTGTGCACAGCATCCTAATCCCCTCCTTAGCAAGTCCTGACCGACCGCTTCGCGCGCCCCAAGAACGCACCGGATACATCGTGCGATCCCACCAAGTACTGCGGGGGCACATGGACCGGTATCATCGACAGTCTGGACTACATTCAAAATCTAGGGTTTACAGCAATCCAGATCTCTCCAGTCGTCGAGAACATCCCCGAGACCACGTCGGCAGGGGAGGCATGGCACGGCCACTGGCCGCAAGACCTGTACGCCTTGAACGCGCACTTTGGGACATACGAAGACCTGCGAGCGCTGGCGGATGAGCTCCACCGACGGGACATGTATCTGATGGTGGAAGTGGTGGTCAACAACATGGCGCAAGCCGTCGACACTGAAACCACCACTACTTCCTCGGTGATCGACTATTCGCGACTGCACCCGTTCAACGAAGAGGGATACTATCATCCCTACTGCAACGTCAGCGAGGCAGGCGACGCAACCAAGAGTCAGAGCTGCTGGCTGTCCAGCGACCCCGTCGCGCTGCCCGATCTGAAGACCGAAGACGCGCGCGTCTCGACGATGCTCCAGACTTGGGTCCAGGAACTCGTGAGCAACTACTCGATCGACGGGCTCCGGGTCGCTGCAACAAACCACATGGATCCCGAATTCTTGAGTGACTTCACCCGCGCCGCTGGGGTTTTCACGCTGGGAGAGGTTGACTCGGTCGACGCCACTACGATGTGTCAGTACGACGAGGCGGTCTCAGGCCTGGTCAACTACGCGGTTTACAAGCCCATCACGATGGCCTTCGCGCCCGCCGGCGACATGCCAGGGCTGGTGAATAGTTTACAGACGGTGATCGAGAAGTGCGACAACTACACCCATCTGGCGACGTTCGCCGAGAATCACGATGTCCCGCGGTTTGTCTCGGTCCAGAATGATACCGCAGTAAGCCTTTCCTCCTCCTCCCTCTCGCCATCCAACCCAAAGACATGTACCAATCTAACATGATCTAGCTCGCTCAAAACGCCCTGGCATTTACCCTCCTCACCGACGGGATCCCCATGGGTAGGTTTAGCCCCCAGTAGCCCCGGCCCCAGCATCCACCCAAACCACCAACACTCCATACTAACCACTCCCCGGGGGAAACCAGTATACCAAGGCCAAGAACACAATCAAGCAACCGCCAACTCCCCCCTCTGGTCCCTGCCAATCGAGGATTCCACAACAACGACGACCACAACCCTAACGAAAACCCTCAACCACCTGCGCAGCCACGCCCTCCTCATCGACCAAGGCTACCCCACCAACCACAGCGAGACCCTCTACCTCGACGGATCCACCTACATCACCCGGAAGGGCACGGAGGGGATGCAAATCGTCTCGGCGTTTTCCAACCGCGGCAGCACCGCCGCCACCGGTGACTACCAGGTCAACGTGACGCGGATGTATCACCCGGGCACCGAGGTCATGGAGATGCTCGGGTGTGAGCGGCACGTCTCGGCGACGGGCGGCGTGATCCCGGTGGATTTCGTCGGCGGCGCGCCCAAGGTCTTCTATCCCGTTAAGTATCTGAATGGGTCGGGGCTGTGCGGATTCTGAGCGTTCTTGCTTTAGTGTGAAACAGAGGGAAAGTGGAGAGACTGCGGCGGATGGAGGGGCAGTGGGCTCAGCTTGGATGTTCGGTCACGGGAACCGACTGCTATAGTAACGTCACTTGGAGCTGCCCATAATTGAATCGATTGATATTTAGATTGTTTATCAAAGCCAAACACCACCCACGAATCTAATACAAAACAGCGTCACTCGTATTCTTCATAGCGTCTTCAAGGCCCGTGGGCCGTGAAATTATACGCAGGAAAGTCTATGCTATAAGTAGTCAGAGAAAGAAGAAGAAATGTATCTTTAGGCGTGCAAAAAGGCTCAGGACCGCGACTTGAACAAGTGAGGGAAACAAGTCCTCAGCTCTTCGAGACTCGAGATCTGGAACTGGGAAGCCGGCTCTGGAGGGGCGGGGACGCCCGGCTCGACAAGATGGGCCACAGCCCAGCCGCGCTCCGCCGCGTGTTTGCAGTTCGAGCCCGAATCATCTATACCAACCAATCCCGAAAATATTAGCAAGGTCCGGTTCTTGATTTTGGCAGTTCCAAGGCATTTCGCCAGGATTCTCCGAAGAGGAAAAAAACCACCTACCGACGAAATAACACTCCTCCGAGCTCGACGCCCCGGCCTCCCGCTCGGCCTTGTCGTACATCACCTGGCTGGGCTTGCACACCAGGGGCGTCTGCGAGTAGTCGCAGTAGGTGACGCCCTCGAACAGGTCGTCCACCTCGAGCAGCCGGACCACGCGCTTGGCGTGCGTGACGTAGGCGTTCGTCAGCAGCCACAGCCGCACCTGGCTCCGGTCGATGTCCTCGAGCAGCCGGCGCAGCTGCGGGTCGGGCTTCAGAATCTCGTCCAGCGGCAGCGCGTCGTCGACCTCGCGGTTGAAGGCCAGCGGGTCGATCTTATGGTGGCGCGTGAGGCCCTCGATCGCCAGCCCGTACTCCTTGTAGTACTTCATGTGCAGGTGGTGGGCATCTTCGGTGCTGAGGGAGAGGTGCTTGATGAAGAAGGCGTCTGTTATGAGACAGATTTGGGTTTCGGTTAATGAGATGTACAGAACAGTGCTTGCGCGTAGGTTCGGGTTGTGGTTGTGATTGTTGGTATGACTCACTGATCAGCTTTTGCATCTCATCGTGAATGTTGCATTCTGTGCGCGCGCATATCGCAGGGCCCGGTTAGTTGGATCGATTTACTTTCGTGGGAATGATGGAGTTGAGAATTCGTGTTGTATACCTCGGGAGTAAAGCTGCAGTCATCGAGTGAGGACGGCGGTCAGTCAACGTAAATTTGTGGGGTTGTTAGGAAGGGGATCGTACGCAATTGTCAATGTCGAAGAAGAAAATTGGTCTGGGATCCCGTGGCGCGCTGGCCGACTGGTGGCTGTTGGTGGTGGTCATGGTTCGTCGGAACTGGGGCCCTTGGCAGTGATACCGAGGGATTGGAACAGCGCGGAGGGGAGTCAGGAATCGCGGGGTTGAGGAAGGGGTCTGGATAGCGCGATGTGCGCCAGAAGTGAAAGACGATGGTGATGATCGAGAACAGGCGCGTAGAATGGGATGATTCATAGCCGAAGCTTATGCGCCGTGGATTGAATAAGGTCAGTCCAGCAATAGTAATAAGGTGCTAGATATGAGTAATACTGCACTGCGCTGAGCGAGTAAGATGGATGATGACTCGTTGTCTCGGGAGTCGGGGAGAATCAACAACGGCTTTTCCCCGGCGAGTTTAGCGCGTTCGGCGGCAAGTCACTTGTCAGTCAGTTCTCGTAACTCGATATTCACGGCTGGCTGCGTTCTTCTTTTCCCTCTCCGCAACTTCCTTCGCCTTTTGGTCGACACTTGTCTTCCTCCCCAACCCCCCCCCCCTCCCCCTCTCCCCTTATACATTTTAAAAGCACAAAAAAAGGAAAGGAAAGAGAATAACGGAAAGAGAAAGGAGAAAAAAGAAGACTCGAGCTGGTCCAAGTTTATTGGCGAGGCAGTCAAGCTTATACCGCATCTAAAGATTGCAACCTGGACGGGTGATGCAGCAGAACTTGCTCGCAATAAACCTCAGGTGATTTGATCTATCAACTCTTACGGCCAGCATAATTCTTGCCTAGGAGAGTCATTTTCCTAAATTATGGCAGCAGCTCAGCTTTCAACCTCAGGCAGTAGTGCACCTACTAGGCTACCTACAACAAATCAGGAGGTGCAGGAGTATGAGAAAATCCTGAAAATAAGTGACGAAATATTTTCTGGAACTCACCCTAGATTGAAGGTTCCGCAGCAGTTTGTGCGCAAGACGGCTTCGCGCAATCCCCCTGCCTCTTCTACTCCATCTCGGGTAAAGCCAGGAGGTTCGCAGAAGGCTTCCCCCAAGAATCAGGTCCCGACCGCCCCTTCCAATGCTAAACCGGTCAACTCACAGAGTGGTGGCGCTGGGGGGGCTCCGGCGGGTGTGACGGGGGCGTCGCGTATTATCCCCAATCCTACCTCGGAAATTGATCCGATCTTCTTGACCAAGTCGGACGATCTCGTGCGAGCTGAGCTACAGCTACAGCGTCAAAGGGTGGAACGAGCGTTGCGGGAGCAGCTGGAGCAAAAAAGGCAGGAGTCAAGGCAGAAGGCTGCTCTACAGGACGCGAAGCCGGACTTCGACGTTTCTGATGTGCTCGTCAAGGCCTTCGAGATGGTCAACCCATCTCCCTCGGTCGACGGCCATGGCAATGGAGAGCCCAGCGATTCCTTCGACGACAACTCGTTCTATTCTAGTAGAGCTCCTGACTCGCCTCAGCAGGGTGAACCGCAGAAACCATCTCCAGCACCTCAATCCAACTCTGAGGAGCTGGCTACTGAGGTCCCAGTAGAGAACTATTCAGATGAGTTGCAACGGCTTGAGGCCCTCAACAGAACTGGATCGGATCAGGATATGCAAGATACTTACCCCGTGGCAGGCCATCGATTACCCTATGATCAAAGGCAGCCGCACTATGGCGAGGTCGACTACGCATCCCGCAAATACCCGAACCACAATCAACCATCTGACGCGTTCGAAGAACCGGAGTACTCGCCGCCTGCGCCCGGAGTCGCGCCCATGGAGAGGGAAGACAATTACGAGGCTCAAAGGGAATACGCGGGCGGAACCAAACGACGTGCGCCGGAAGGTCGACCGGTTGAACGAGCCCGCTACGCTCGACGATCGGTCTCGCCTGGCGATGAGGTCCGAGTCGTGCGGAATCACATCACTTCGCCTGCCGCTCCACAACCATCTAGGGTCTCTCCATTGGCGATTACCAAGGTGTCCTCGGTCCCACAGTCGCGTTCAGAATATGCTCCGGAGCGTCGCGCCAGTCCTGACGTACCTGCCTATCCTTTGACGTCTAGAAAGCGTAGGAGACTGCATGAGGATCGAGATCGGTCTCGTCCGTCGTATAAGGCGCAAGTCCCCGCGGTTGCCGATGAGGCATACATCAAGGAAGAACCCGTATCGCCTCCACCTTTTGCAGATACCCCACAGACCTACAGAAGCCGCCAACTTCAAGAGCGACCGGTGTACATAGACATTGCCTCGCCACAGTATCCTCCCGTGATAGAGAGAAGGGAGCCGCCTATGAGAGAGCCAGGGTACGAGTATGAAATCTATGATGCTCACGCAGATCCTGGCGCTCAGAGGACCGTCTCCAGACTCAGTGTCAGACGCCCGATGCGCGACGATCAAGATCTTCGACGAGTTGCCAGTCTCCAGCATCAAGCTCGGCAACCTGAATATGCCCGCGAGTATATTGACCAAGCTAGCCCCCATTCTCTGCGCACAGGATCCTACGCTATCGTGGAACGTCCGGCACCGGAACGAGTTCGCTATTATGACGAGCTGCCCCCGCCGCCTGCACGCCGCTACATCCCTGCTGGAGAGTCACCGATGTCTCCTCGACTCCGTGAAGCTTACTACGAGGAGGAGGCCACGGGTCAGATGATGGCGCCACCTCCGCGACGGATCATGGTCGATGAACACGGCAATCAGTATTACCTTCCCGTCAGCCGAGCCCCGCGCGGTGAGGTTTACGATGACCGTGCGGTCACTCTACGCCATGCGAGCCTGCGGGCGGCGTCCGTCGTTGAAGACCCTCTTGGCGGTCGGAGGTACGTACAGGACATGCCCCCTCCGCCGGCTTATCGACGCATCACCGAGTATGCTCGCCCGGTCCCAACTGAACGCCGACCTTATGCGGGCGCCATTCCCGCGACCGTTGCCGCCGGCCCGGATGACCGAAATGTCTATCCACCACGTAGCGCCAGCGTCCAAGTGTCCGAATACGCCACCCGCCGACCTCCACATTACCTTGAAGAGGCTGAACTGCCCCGCGAGCGAATCGTACGGATGCCGAGCGTGCGTCCCCCAACAGGACGGTATGAGGAGCCACGCGAGGTCATCCAACGAGTGGAAAGTGCTCGTCCCGGCGGAGCGCGCGACGTGAGTGTGTATCTGGACGACGGGACCCGGCAGCCGCGCGAGTACGTGGAGCGGCCTATGTATGTTGCGACGCGGCCTCTGGCGCGCGAGGAGCCTGTCCGCTATTACGAGGGAAGCGTTGCGGCGAATCCGGAGCGCGTCGTATTAGAAGGAGCACCGCGAGGGGATGTAGTTCATCGAGTTCCTCCTCCGCGGTATTAGGTATTTTTCTTTTTTCTCTTTTCGTCTGATGTTTTTCATCTGGTGAACGCGCCATATATCTTGTCGTTTCTCAGATCTCATCCCCATCGCGGGGCATTTCATTGTACTTACAAAAGCAAGCAAGCAAGCAAGATGACTGGGGTTCATGCTACTTATGCATGGAGATGCAGTATATGTGATTATTTCGAGCATGAGTTCTGGAGGGTACATGTTAGAGAGAACCTTGAAATAAGAAGTATCCAACCAAGATGTCCACGGTAAATTGGATGGACGTTCCTCTGGTAGTACACACAGCAAATCAGCGTAGCTGATTGGTAGAGCACGTCAACTCTCAACTCCCGGGTTATCCCAACCTCCAAGTTTGTTTTCTGCCGCTCTGCTGGCCTACCGCCTCCGCCGCTGCCACTGCCGCTGCCGCTATAGTTCCTTGCTCCCATCGCTCACATGAAGTGTCTCACTGAAAGAATTTCGTTACTAATGGCAATACACATCAGGGCTCTTCGTGTGCCTTCAATTATCATGCAACGCTGAATGGGGATCAATTTGCACCATCAATGACAGAAATTGGCACACGTTCACTTCCACACAATCTCTATTAAGATTCCCTTTGCTACAATTTATATCTCCAGAGAAGCTGTTGATAAGCTAAGATTGTGTGCTATCTCCTGGCCCAGTAACAGAAATCGCATCGTAGCTTAGGTGAATCGATATCATACAGAGTTCAGAGAGTAATGGAGATGGCATGGACAAATACACTCGGAGCAGATATATATTAGGTACTACGTATGCTCTCCAGGCTTCCATCCTTGCTTACTCCATCTGTAACGACCTATCACATCTAGATTTGCAGGGCCTCTCTTTTCTTCCAGCCTTTCCCTGAAAAATGAACAATCTCGGATTGATAGATACGAGTAACTTACTCGTACATATGGCAACAATACAGACGTACGGATGGCAAACTGAATTACGGATACCCCCACTGAGGTTGAGCGTATGTGGTTGATGAATGACGTCGTTGCTGATTCGGGCGTCGAGATCGATCGAGGTCGGGTACAGTGGTTAATTTGCCATCATTGGAAGAACACTTGGATGATTATCTATCTGCAACACGGGATTGGGAGGAAAGTACGGAGTAGTCATTTGACAATCTTCGAAGTATGGATAGAGTCGAGGGGTCATCCATCTTGGTGCCATGGGTAAGAGGTCCGGGAAAAGTCTGGGGTTTTGAGTCTCCTCGGGGCTGCCACGAATCGGACGCGATGTTGGTTGAGTACAATATGGGAGCTTTTCTTTTATTTTCTGGGTTGTGTGATAATTTACTTAAGCTTACTGTGTAGAAACCAGCTTCGGGGCTGGTCATTGTGACTAAGCGTGGTGACTTGGATAAAACGAATCCAATGTTTTTTTTCCCTGGAGGTTCTCTGGCATGCCTAAACTTATTGTTCGATGTTAGGATACCCGTGGGTTCCCGTTGAGCCCCGTTTTGTTCCTCTCCAAAACCAAAGGGGATTCAATTCAACTTGGGACGGGACAAGCTGCTGCTGCTGCTGATCATCATCGTGAGAGACACCAAAGAAAACGGCCGAGGGACTAAACTGGAAGAGGGGTGGAAAAGTGTCTGACACTCTGACTGTTTCTCCCCTCGCCCTGGATTCGCCGGGAGGAGACCAAGTCATGATACACGGTGACGCAAGGTCGGTGGTGTTTCACTCCCCTCCCCCCCCCCCCCCCCTCTCCCTCATCCAATCCGGTTTACCGAGTACAGCCCTCACCCACTAAGTGGCTGCTGTCTGGAGTATTGACATGCATGGGTAGGTTAAGTTAGTCAACGGGCTGGGGGGATTATTCACCCCTTCAAGTACGGCACATATTCTGGGTGTAGTATGTAGTTGTCTGGTAGATTGCAAATTCCAGCCCGTTACCCGGGAGAGATCGTGATTCAGACTGGTATGTATGGATGGACGTACAGTACTGCTATGCTTGCAGTGAGTGTGGCAGCAGGAGCGCAAATGGATGGGTCGATTCGGACGCGTGGCAAATTCAACAACGTGACTCTGTCTCCAGGCGTACTGTACACACACATATGTATTACTGAGTAGGTAGTTGTGTGATTGTTCAGCCCCAATCGGACTCGAGGTTCAGTCCAGTAGGAGTCGATCCTGTCTGGTCTTCTGTTGTTGGAGAGAGAAAGGGCCCCTCATGCTTGCTTGCTTGCTCGCGATCAAGGAAAATCCGGCAAAGAGCTTGATTTGATTATAGAGGTAGGCCACCAGGCCAGACCGGACTCGAGTGATCTGCCCTTGCCCTTTCCCTGCACTTCCGAGCTTGGATCGCCAGTTCATAGTGGACCGGGTCTGGGATACTTCCGGGGGGTGCGCCAATGGATTTGGCCCCGGTATCTCCTGGACTTTCGGCTTGCAAGTCAGTTTATGTGTGTTGCACATGCTTTTTTCACCCCTCTCTGTCTTCTCCGCATTTTTATACTTCATAGTCCCGTATATGTTGGAAGTTGACACCCATAGACTAGTAAGAACCGGGCATTAACCATGGCTACACGTGACTGCTTGGAGAGCAGTCTCTAAGTCGCCTGCAGCACCCAAAGGGGCAAGGTGGGTGGACCGTGCAGAGGGAATTCAATGCAGTGCAGTGGATGATCACAACACCCTCCCATCCTTCGATTCTTCACATGAGGGAAGGTCACTGTTACTTGGACCTGATCATCGAAGAAACACAAGTGGGAATATCTTTGGGCAGGAATTGAGTCTCCTCTTAAATTGCTGGGCACAGTTCAGTTTTCTTTTTCCTTGTCATCGGGAATCCCAGCCCGTTTTGCCCCAGTATGGAGAACGACGGGATGGAATGTTGTGTGGACTTCTGTCAGAAACGGCCTGGCAGTGAGTGAGTCAGGCTTCGCTAAGTTATTCTCTGACCGAGGTAGTCGAGTATACCCTGCTTTGTACTGTACTTCGTAAGTATTCATCAGGGATAGTGTAGCTTTCAGGACGACAAGAAGGGGGCACTGGGTGGGTGGGCTGATCCCTAGTTGGACTAGTCAGGACGATGATGACTACTATTCTGGTAGTAGGCAGGACTCATTAGCATCGACTCTAGTGAGGGTTAGTCTGCTTCTGGTCACGATCGTACTTTGGCTAGACAATGCCAGCATTGGGCCTAGACACTGGGCTGAGTACCCGCCGTGTCCCGCCTGATGAAGAAGGGGAGGAGGGGAGGGAGGTGGTCAGAGAGGATTGAAGATTAGTTGTTGTCGACAAACGTCAAAGGGGGAGTGTGGTTGGAAGGAGAAGGATCAGGACATTTATAGCACAGTTTGGTCAATTATGGAAATCAAGCACGAGGTAGCTCCCGATAATAAATTCTCCTTGATGGATTGATAATTCGATTGATTGATTGATTGAGTTGGCTGTGAACGGGTGAGTGGGATGCCTGAGGAAGAATTCCCTGCCAGAAGAAGACCCCTTCATCCATGGCTGTTGTTCTTTTCTACTCTTGTGATGGATTCATCCAACTCTGCGTGCTGTTGCTGTTGCTGCTGCTTGCTTGCTTGATTGTTTGCTTGCTGGACTCCCAAGCCTTTCTTCCTGAATTCGGCCAGAGGAATTCCTCCCTCTCCTTCCACCCCCGCCTTGTTCTTCTGATTCATTCCTCTCCCTCCCTGCTCTGATCGACTGACTAAACTTGAATCAATTGTCAAGTTTCTCGCAGCCAGAAAAAAAAAAAAAAACCCAACGCCTATTTTTTGTTGATTGATTGACAGCCCAGTCAGTATACTTTTCCCTTTCTTTACCCTTTCTCGTTCTATTATTCTCTATTATTCTTTATTTCCTCCTCTCCATATTGCCGTCCTCATTTTAACATTGTATTTTCTCAAGCATTGCTTTCTTTATTGAATTTATTCTTGGTGTTGTCCGCAGCGCACGCACTATAGGTTCAATCCTCGTCGATACCCGTTTTGGCCCGTCGAGGTGGTTGATTGCCTTTTCCCTTTTCCCTTTTCCCACCCCATTCCGGATTACCCAAAAAGGCGCCCTTTCGTCTTGTCTGTCACTCACTCCAGTCGAACTCCCTCTCCTCCCTCACTCCTCACTCCCTCTCTCTCTCTCTCTCTCCCTCCCACACTCCCTCCTCCTCCCACTAAACTAAACCACTCCCTCCCTCCCCTCCACCCAACCCATTCTACCTTAACACCACCACCACCTCCTCCACCACCACCACTTCCTTTTTCCTCCTCTTCTGCGCTCACCTCCCTCCCCTCCTCCCCCCAAAACACACCACATCCCTGTCGAGACTGGCGACAAACTAATCCTTGTCTGTCCGCCTCGACTTTCTTCTTTCTCACTCATCGTCCTACTCTCTCTCTCTCTCTCTCTCTCTCTCTCTCTTTCTTTGGTTCCCCTACTCCTGCACCCGCCTTCTCTTTTCCTTCTCGCCCCTCCTCCGGTTCATTCGCCATTCTCTTCCCTCCGCTGCTCGACCCTCCCCCTCCTCTCCCCTCGACTCGTTCAAGGGGTTAGAGATTCGACCCGCCCTTGTCATGCACAAGATCTCCAATTTTACGGGTCAGGCCCGTCATGGCTGGGAGCGAATGACACCCACTTTCGGCATGTCTCGACCGCACACCGATATGAGCTCCCACTCCCTTCGTCGACCGCACGGCGCACCTCCGATGACTCCGCCCACCGGCATTGATCCCACCGTCAACCTCTCCTTCAATGTCCCGTTTTCCTCCACCCTGGCCGGTCCCGATGCCGACGATGTCTTGCACGCGAGTCCTGGTGCCCTCCAGCGCTGGTCCTTCCCCGAGGGCACCCCGGAAGGAACCCCCGTCCACCAGCTTCCCGTCCATGCCAGCAATGTTGAGGCTCTGCGGAGGTTATGTCGCCAGATCACCGAGAGCAGTAACGGCCGAGTAGAGGCTGTTGTCACGTCTTCCGAGCCCAAAACAGTCCCCTCACTACAACGACGACCCCAAGGATTGGCGACGAATGTCTGTATCACCGGCGATGGAGAGACTGTGCGCAAGATGCGGGCAAGGGTCTTGAATGAGACTCCAATCTTGCTGGTATGGCCCCAATAATGGCCCTTTGTCGCCACGGCGACTACTGCTTGCTCGCTTAATACTGATGATTCTGGTCTGATAGCGTTGTGCGACCGTGGATGTTGATGTCCATCTTATTATCGACGGGTCGACCAAGAATATCCGTTCCAGTGTTTTGGAGCATCTCGATACCCTGGCTGCTTACACTGGCACCGATATCTTCCTCCTCAACCCCAAGATTCGCGACAACGATAGTGCTGTGATCTCTTCTTATGGGTATGCGTCGGACAATGGGCTGGACCAGCGGTTCCGGGTTTCCATCTACGGTGACATGGAGAGCGCGGAGCATGCCAAGACTCGCGTGTTGATCATGATCGATCAAATTGTAGGTGCTTGCTATGGCGAAGGAAACGGTCGCGATACTAACGATTCTTAGCTCAAACGTCACGTGGATGCCATGAAGCTGGAGCTCACAATGCACACTTTGGTCTGCGGTCGGACTCGCAAGAACATCAAGTTGATCGAGGCGGCAACCGGAACGGCCATCTACTTCCCCCCACCTTTCCCGCGCATTTTCGGATACACGCCTCCCGGTGCCCACCGTCGCAGTGAGGATGAGGTTTACATTACGGGTGACACTCAAGAGCAGATTGCTCGCGCCAAGCAGAAGTTGCGGGAGCTGGTAATGGGGGTCAAGATCTACGTGAAGGATGTCATCGTCAACTCGAACAAAATTGACAACATCCTGCTTGATCGCCTCGACAAAGTCCGGAAGGTGATGGAGATGAACGGATCTTACGTTCACTTTCCCCAGCTGGGAATCCAGCGGGGTGTGGTTCGCATTCAGGGCACAGAGGTTCTGCACGTCGAGCGCACGGTTCGCGAGATCATGGCTTTGGTAGGTGGTGTAATTGCTCGGGCGGAAGACTTTTCTATCGGGAGTCACTGACAGATCATGATAGGCCGGTCAGTTCTACAGCGCTTCGTGGTGGATTATCATGCCCGACCCGTCCCAAGGTGGAATCCGTGCCCCATCCGCCGCCGACGTCCGTACCATGCTGTCCGACATCTGCAGCAATTCGGGTGCTGAAGTCAGCTTTGACAATTTGACTTTCACCATCAATGGATCCGATGACGCTGTCAAGGCAGCGATGATGGTGATCAACCAAATCCCGTTTGTCCAGCGGAGCCAGTACCAGATGCGCGTCAAGATCGAACTCGCGAATGAGCACAAAGAGTTCGTCAGTGGCAAGAAAAACGGCAAGATCAACAAGATCATGGGACAGAGTGCGTTCATTGATTGTGACTGGCCGCATGAGCAAAAGGCTGACCTTACCAGGCAATGTGCAAATCATTTTCGATGGTTTCAACGAGTACAACTTCTACATCGACGTGTGCGGTAATCAGTACGAATCCACCAAGAATGGCCTAGATCTTGTTGAACAGGAGATGCCCGCTTCGATCTCCTTCCATGTGCCCGATCAATACCACAAGCGAATCATCGGAATCGGTGGGCAGCATATCCAGCGCATCATGAAGAAATACTCGGTTTTCGTCAAATTCTCGAACGCCATGGACCGCGGCGGAATGGGCAAAGAAGACGATGATATCAAGGTTGATAACGTCATCTGCCGGACTCCTGCACGCAATGCCCAGAGTCTCGATCTGGTGAAGCAGGAGATCATGGACATGGTCGAGAAAGTCGTAAGTTTATATCTTGTCTGACCACTGGTGACCTTCAGCTGACGCGTGAACAGGATGCCGAGTATGTCTCGGAACGAGTGGTCATCAACCGCCTGTATCACCGTGAATTGCTCGCCCGCATCTCTGAAATCGACGAACTTGAGAAGAAGTGGAACTGCAAGATCGAATTCCCTAGCACCGAGCTTGCTAGTGATGTCGTGAACATCTCTGGACCGGAGTACCAGGTTCCGCAGGCGGTTGACGCCTTGTTGGTATGTCCTATCCTGCCTTTCCTGCGATTGCATTTCTAATTACTGTTACAGGGAATGGTCCCCGAGAGTCACGAACTCCTCTTCCAAAGCTCTGCAGAATTACGAGATTTCTTCAAGTCCCCCGACTTCCGTGAAGATGTCTGCGCTAAGTTGAAGGAACAATACGAGGTTGACACCAACGTGGATACAACTTCGGACCTTCCGACATCTGACAGTGCCTCGGGGTCCTCTTCTCCCACTTTCGGGCCTGAAGACCGCGTGGTGCTCGGATACACTCGCAACAATGCCGGCGGACTGAAGGATGCGATCGATTTTTTGATCTCGCGCCTTGTGGCTCACGGACTTGACGCGACGACAGTCAAGGGCGCCATCCCGCGACCCAAGTCCGACTCGTTCGAAGAGTCCTTGCCTTTCTTCGACTCCAAATTGTTGCAGCATGCTCCTGCCCCCCTCGTCACCGACTCTCCTACCCGACCCAACTTCTCCGATGAAACCAGCGAGCGCGGGTCCATTTTTGAGCGACTGCGCAAGCCTGGTAGTATCTCTTCCTTCTCCTCGTTTATTGGTCGCAAGAACCACTCGGCTTCTCCAGGATCTTTCTTTAAGCATGCGTCCAGCAATGCGTCGAAGGCATCCTTGGTTTCGATGGAGTCCCGCGACAGTGGCTATCGCAACCCATGGAACGATTCCGGCGTGAACCTTGCCGAGGACGACCTGCCGGTCCTCGGAAGCTCTCACAGCCACAGCAGCAGCAATGGCTGGCCCGCGCGCTTTGACACGAAATTTCCATTCGGTACCGCGCCGGGGGACATGACACCCAAGCATGACCCGCGCGCCTCTTTTGACAGTGGTCGTCCTAGTACTTCCAATTCTACTTCTGGATACCCGGCCCCAATCGGGCCACCGCGTTAAAATCAATGTCAATTTGCAGCAGTATACCCCAAGAGACTTTCTAGTGTTTTTCTTTTGATATTATTTTGAGATTTGTTGTCAGCGATTTGTGTTTTCGGATTCTTCTTGATACCACAGAGTGCATGCATGCAATCAAGACGTCACAGGAAAAAAAGATATAAAACAGGAAACGGAGGCAAGACATTCAAAGAATACAGGATTATTGTGTTGACATCTATCACCTACTCCTGGTCTTGTTTGGGTCTGCCCTCCCGGTGATATTCTCCTCTCTGTCATTTTTTTTTCTTCTTTTTGCCAGATGTTTGTTGTATGTTTCTTATCTTGTTCAGTTTAAGCCACGGGTTGAGGGATATCCATAGGGGACCTGGGAATGAGATATCATACGGGAAACAAACACGCGGCTGGTGGATTTGGCCAAGTTCTTTTTTTTCTTTCTTTCTTTCTTTCTTCCATTGAAACAGTTTTTTCTTTTTCAGACATGATACCAAGTGAAACGAAGGTGTACGCAAGGATTGACATACTGTCCTTGGACAGTGACCGTGACAGTTTGTGTTTGTTTGATGGAATCGATTTGGATTGTTATATACCTGAAGATATCCAGATGTTCGTGTTGCGGCCGTGAAGTATTTATGTTGTTTCTGCTTACTCCCCTTGGTAAATCCTCCGTAATTCGTAAGTGCTAAAGGTACTGACGTTTACTATTGATAGTTGTTCGGCGAGACATGTCGCACTGTACCTAAGGTACCTAGTATATCTGCAACCAAGAACTGAGGCAAGCCGAGATATACCTATCTACGCAGTACTACACCGGTTTGCTCCGAGCTCAACCCATCCAAAAGAATGGCCCTTAGCATCGAAGAAGATCCTTACTGCATGCGAAACACCACTACCCCTCCCTCCTAGCCGAATGCACACACGCATCCTACACTTCCATACTACACACTCTCAAGCCCGAAGAAGTGAAACGAAACTGTCCAGAATTTGAACGAGCGTATGGTAGGGTCAATTATGTCCATCTATGGGACTGTAGATATGCCCGTTATCATCCTTGGGTATTAAACGAGAGAAAAACCATGGAGAGACGTTATGATTCAGCGAGCGTGAAGATGATGGAGAAAGGTGGGGGGGTATCGAGAATTAGCATCCTGTCTTATCGGCAGAAATGAATGGGTTGGATGCTTTATGCTTTCGGGATTTCAAGCAACCGACATCAGTGATCCGAGAAGGAGAAACAGCGCAATCGGAGGGTTTAACTCAGAGCATTAAGGCATGGGCATGGGCATGAGCATGAGCATAGATCAGATCCAGACTTGAGTTTGAACTGGCAAATTTGGGAAGAGGGGGGGTTATAGTGAGTGACATACACCAAGCTGAGGGGGAATAATCTAGGGAAGGGAGGTTCCGTATCCGTATCTTTCCTTTTTTTTTTTTCTTCTCTTTTTGAAGACGGGGCTCAGGGAGCTGACATATATTCCGGGATTGACGATTGAGTTGGTGTGCTTCTGGTACAATTCAGTCGAAAGTCAGGCGTTCAGAAAGCAAGTCCAACGGCCGAGTGTCGGTAGTTCTCGTAATACTGGGATTGACGCAGGTCTTCGTACTCTTCTTGGTCGCGGTGGTGTTGATGTTGGTGTTGATCTTGGTGGTGAGAGTGTCGCTGCTGCTGCCGCTGCTGCGGGTGATGAGATTCGCTCTCGAAGATCGTGGGGTACACGCTGCGGTCTTCCGCCACCCGCGGAATGAACGGACTGCCTAGCTCTTTGTTTAAGATTCCCTTCGCGGTATCCGCAATTGCAGCTGCTGCAGGAGGAGCCGGGCAAGAGGTGCTGCTGATGCTGCTGCCCTTGAAGCCCATCCCCACCCCTCCGGTCAGATTCGTGATCGAGGAGGCGAGCGTCGATCCGCTGAGGGTGCGCGAGCGGATGCGGAAGGGACTGCTACCACCTTTCTGGGTCTGATTCTCCTGTTTCAGCCAGGTGGGAGGGGATAGGGCTGGGGACTGGTTTTTTGTGGTTGGGCGGCTGCTGCTGGTGCTGCTGGTGCTGTTGCTGCTGGTGGTGTGGAATAGCCATTGCGTGACGCGGCCGGAGCGGGAGGGGGTTCGTTCGCGGTCGTCGGTGGGGGTTCTTGGGGGATGGTTGGGGGAGGTTGTGCTTCGCGATGACGGGGAGGTTTCGTCGTCTTCTTCCGGGGTGGGGATGCATGGTAGGGGCCTGTCCTGCAGGTTGGTGGGGTGGGGTGGTGTTCTGGGGGGCTTGGATGATGATGATGATGTTGTTGTTGTTGTTGTTGTTGCTGCTGCTGCTGCTGCGTTGTTGGACTGTCGGGGTGGAGCTTGGTCGTCTGTGTTCGTGCCTGGTACGACGGCAACGGCAGATGAAATGCGACTCGAGAAGTGAGGGATGAAGGGACTGCTTTTGCTGCTGCTGCTGTTGTGGTTGTTGTGATTGTTGGTGGTGGTGGCGGCTTGTCTCTCCCCAATACCAAGGTACTCATGCGCTGCAAGCGACGAACGACGTGAACCAGACCCCACAGGCTTGCGGGGCAGCTGGAACGAGGACGACGGTCGATGCTGGGCTCGCGGAGTAGGCTGAGGCGGACGACTTCTCTCGCCGGCCAGGGCTACGGCTCGCGGAGGCCGGGTGATGCTGATCGGGGAACGACGGTCGGTCTGGAGAGGAAAGTCCTCGAAGTGAGGCAACGCGGGCAGCTGGCGGCCCGGGGCGTTGAAGCTTAGCTCCAGCGGAGAGAACAATCCATCCGCCACTGCAACATCAGCGTCAGGCAGGAAAGTCGACACTCGTCGGAAGTCGGACGGGGCGCTGATGCGGATGGGCGGTGCGGCGGTCGATTTCCTCTTCAGAGAGATGCTGGCGCGGTTCTTGCTTTCGAGCATCCATGAGGGGAAGGATGGCGTCCGGGGTTGGGGGCGTGGTGGAGTCGGAGCTTCATCGTAGACGAAGGGCTTCATCGGAGGAATGAGACGCGGTTGCTGGGTATGGCATATCTTCATCTCCCGTTCGGCACCTGGAGGGGAATGGGGAATATTCTCAGTCAGTGGGTTGGGTCGGCTGTGTTGTGTTGTTTGGTAAGGTTGTGAGGAGCCGACTTAGGGCTGTTGGTGTTTGTGTTTGGAAGGTATATGCTCAAGGCTAGACCGATGGAACGTAAGACATTACCTTTGCGCTGCATGGCTTCTTGATGATGATGGTAACTCTCGTCGTCATTCTCGGCGTGCACACAGAACGAGCAGGAGGATATCCAGCCAGTGAACATAGATCCTGCTTGTTCAATTGCCTGCTTCATGGCTGCCAGCGCATCAGAAGTGTTGGTCCATCATCCAGTGGATCCGGCGAACAGACAGTGGGGGGGGGGGACCAAGCAGAAGTGAAATAGAAAACACGAGATGTCAGACAAGCCTGCTGACGAACTATTGTAGAATTGGAATCCGAGAGGTGAATGAAAGCAAGAGTAATAAAGTTGACAGCGACCAGCTACCGCAGAGGGCGGTGGAAAGAAAGGAAAGGAAAGTCAAGAAGCACCCTCTCTCAGGCCTCCAGGAAGACAGAGAGAAGGAGTAGGGAATAAGGGAAGGGCAGACAGACAAACAGACAGACAAAGAACCAGCAAGATAAAGACCTGATGATTTAACTTCCTCCCCGAGACCCAAACACAAAGACACAAAGAGACTAACTACAAACTACGGGATTGCTTCAGATAGAAGCTCGAGCATCAGCCATTTCCCTTGGACTAATGAGGGGGCAGCATGAGGCAGAGGATGTGACGGTCGTGGTGCCATTCCTGTTGCCCTAATCAAATGAGGCACACCAATAGCGGGGAAGCAAAAGTCCCTTTCCTTCCCCCCCCCCCCCCCTCGTCCTCGCCAGCGTGTCGGGCTGTCGATCAGCCATCATTGATGACCATGTCAGTCCTCCTATCAATCCTGGAGAAAGCGTGGTGGGCGCGTAATGGCCGGCCGTCATTTGCTGGGCGACCAACCAGCAGCCCGAGTGACAGGAAACCCCGTCACATCGTCACTTGCTGGGCTCGTTACGCAAATGCCCCTGACAGAAAAAAAGAGCGTGGCTTAATCAAAAAAGCACATGGCTCGGGTACACTAGCCTCCTCCTCTTCAATCATCGTACAAGCCCTTTATCTTTATACAGTACAGCTTTCCTCCATATCACATAAATAAAATGATCTCGAAACTATTTCCTGGCGTTTTCCTGGCGCAATCACCACACATGCAACTTCATTGGTCATAAAGCTCGCTCTTCGCTACCTACCGGCTCCAAACATTGTCTTCTTCCAGGTCCCCGTAGGCCCAGCCCTGTCTCCTGGATTCCTCTTCCTCATCATTTGCCTCGAGGTGAAGTAATGCGTGAAAGTCATCGCCATGCCGTTCATCGACCGGCTCGCCCGTTGGTCTCCTACAGTCGATTGTTAGTGTCATATACCCTTCGCTAAAACAGAAGATACATACTGGAAGTGCCGGTGTTCGGGCTCGACCGTTGTGGAGCCAAAAGCCCTCTGCGCCAGCTGTCGTTCCTCCTCCTCAGCCTTCTGATCCTCGACAACCAGATCCACGATTTGGCTTGGCTGAGAGGCGTAGGAGGCCGCGGAGTTGGCTCTCTGCTCAGCGTAGCTTGCACGCGGGCTGCGAGAGGCTCCTGCGCTACGATGGTTGTTATCGCTACTAGAAGGGCGCGGCTTCTTCTGCTTGCGGGATTTCTTTACGACCCCTGATGTCTGTCGCTGTGGTGAGGCTCGCTGACGTGCGAGGCGCTGCTCTGCTGGCACCTCGTTCGCGGTGATCACGGGGTACTGCTCCAGTCAGCTGACCACATCTCCTCGGTGAAGGGGGTGAAGGGACCTACGTTCCAATCCCCAAATTCCAATGCTCGAGCGTTGTTGAACAGCCTCTCGTCATCTTCATCCAGGGTTGTCTCCTCCATCTCATTGTGTGAATGCATGCGACTCAGCGTGCTACTGCGTCGGTCCCGGCTGCTGCCTTCCGACCCGGCCAACAACGGTGTCCGGCTGTTGATTTCCCCAGGGGTCGGGATCCAGTACTTGGCTTTACCACCACGTTCATATCTTAGACCATGCATCACACGCCGGACACGCGAGTCAGATTCTGCATGTGCGATGATGTGGTCACCTGAATCGAAAAGACGGTACTCGTAATTGTCACCACGTATCGTCATCTTTGTATCCTCAATAAGATCACGGACTCCGAATGCGTCACGAAGCGCGAATTTGACGGGCATCCGGGCGGCGGAGATCGTCGAATCAGCATAATCATGCCAGGAGAAAGCGTACCAATGCGTGAGAGCGAAGAAGGGCATCTCAAAGCAGATCAGGCTGTCTTGAATGGCAGCCGCAAGGTTGTCGGGTGTGTAGCCGGCAACCCCGTTCGATAACGCTCCCAGCCATTGCAGGATTGACAAGAAGAAGCCCTGCCAATAAGATGCGAAGATAATAAGCTTGACACACAAGAACTTAGGCACCGGACGAAATGGCGCTAGATCATTATGCAAGCAAACCCAAAACATGGCTAGAGAATAGAGACTGACGGTAACGCTAACGTTGTACACAATGCCGGTCCACAGATACCCGGAGGTCAGGCCTAGGTAGCCCTCCTGGTAGGTATCGGTCGCTTTCATTACAATAGATATGATGGCCAGAATAGGTTTGAGCCAGGCATACTGAAGAATTCCGCGTTTGACGGTGAGAAAGGTCTGCGGGTCAGAGATGTCGACTTTGGGTAGTATGTGGTTGAGGGGCCAGGCATGTTGGACAGGAGGTCGTCCATGGGTCATGATGATCAACGACCGTTCGCCGCCGAGAAAGTTGATAAGCAACTGGAAGAACGTATAGATGGTAAATGCCTGCCGAATATGCTGTTAGCCTGTGACGATGGGAATCACCAGAAGACAGAGATCTACCTCATAGACATCACGGATCGGATCCAGCCACATTGCTGCTTGTAAAGATATGATGCTGGCCCATGATGAAACCGCGTATATGGGGACCCTGAGCTCTCAGTCAGCTCCACTCAGATCCGAGGCCGAAGCGGATACACACATCAACAGTATACGGACAACATAACGCTGGAGTAATGGTTTTCGATAGTTTTTGCTAACGACCGATCAGCGCGCGAATATAGAGATATGAGCGAATGTAATAGCGCACGTTTGGAGCCATATGGACCTGTATTGCGTGAAGCGATTAGCATCTGAACCATGGTAATGATATCTGTCTGCCTGGGGGTCAAAGGGGGAGGGGGGAGCATTGGAGGACGGGGAGGGGAGTCTTCTTACAAGAGAGAGAGCAGAGAAGCGACCAGCGAGGATACACCTGCGACTATCACTACAGCTCGAGCTAGACTCGAGCCTGTCCCACCGAAGGAGGAAATGGTGATGCTCATCGTCAACAAATGTCGCGGTTGATTGTCCGCGTACGCCTATGTATGCGACCACCGCCAAAGCATTCCGCAAGTCAATCCCAATGATGTTTCGAACAGAGCATGATCCGGTCAACGGGGTGAGAGATGGAATAGTAATCAGAAATCTTCCAGCGATTCCTTGTAGTCGTCAAACAAGCGCCCCTCGCATGCCTGATGGTCAGCAGCCAGCAGTGGTCGTGTGGGTGTTGTGCGGTGAGAGAGAAGTTGCGTAGACGGATGGGGACATTCCTTATCCATCACTGGTTCCCCGTCCCGTCATTGCTCCTCTTCCTCCTGGCCAGCTCCTCTTTTCCCCCCCGACTCTAGGAAGACACCGCCCAGACACCGCCTAGACTAAACTAGTCCCGTCTAGCCAGCCCACCTCCCACTTCGGGGCAAGCTCCTTTCTGCCCCCTACGTACTCCGTACTTTCGATTACTATTCCGTTCGTTCAGTACAATTAACTACTAGTACATTCAATCCAACTACCTCAATGAATTTCAGTTTACTGATTATCCTACTCCATACCAGGAGTCGCAGTCGCTAAATCTCACCGCACTCAAAAGCAGACTTTCAGGGCTTTTCCGTTCATGGACATCTAGCTTGAATCCTTATCCTAACCGGCTGTGGGACATTTGTCCCTGCTTGGACTCTGCCGCGGGCGCATCGCATTGCCTGTTTTGCGGCGTCACCATGTCCGCTGGTGGTGAACGGTTTTGGTGACTGCGAACATGGCCGGCACAAGTTTAACTTCTTTATCCCTGACCCCGGATCCAAGCTTCAATTGGTTGGTATCATCGATGCAGTAATTCTCTGCTCAAAAAAATAACAAACGGTATAGGTTCTTCCTACTGGAACTCATTGTCTCCTGTATTCTGTGAGTGTTCGACCCGTGCGATCGCGGAGACCGGGCTACTAATTACTTCACCAAGCGTGCTCTTCTTCCTGCTCTACTTCAATCGACTGTTCGCAACCCTCGTCTCCTACGGCATCCGCGCGTATACCTGGCATTACTACCGCGCCTATGTCGACATCCGGGCCCTGCAGATCTCGCCCCTGGGCGGGAGGGTTTTCTTCAAAGGTATCCGATACCACGGTGTGAACGAGACTATCTTTGTACACGGGGGGTTTATTACCTGGCACTACTGGAAACGCACCGTGAGACGGACGGATGTGGCGGGCCTGGATTGCAATGATCGAGCAGCGCAAAGAGAACATGACGCCGGAGTCGCGGGCGATGCCGATGGCAGAAAAACAGACAGTGGGGAACAAGGCGGACCGAAGAATGCGGATTCTCTTCCTTGTCGCATTACCGCAAAGGTCTATGGTCTCGAGTGGTTCATATACAACCGGGCTCCTGCCTACGAGGGCATCTTGGCGGGATTCGATCCATCGAATTCGTCTTCTTCGGCTACCAAACCACAATATCCCGAGAGCGACACGCTGGATCCGAGCTTAAAGGAAGGTGATCTGGATTCATCCGTGGCCGGATCTGCTCGCGCCGAAAGCCAAGGGAGGCCAGATACACCTGGATCGCAGGGCACGGCTGGGTCGGAGCAGGAATTGGGGGATGGCATAGTACGGTTCCTACGACTTTTGCCTATAAGATTGGAATGTGACAAGGGTGCCATTGTCATGGGAAATGAGAACACGAGATCGGTTTTGACGACCACTTTCGACAGTGCTACTGGTTTGATCGAGGCCTGCAATGCTGGCGCGCTCGACTTGTACCGACAGGTGTTCTCCTTCAACTTCAGCCACCCGGTGATTCAGATGCGTCCAAATCCAGACTTCAAGCAGAACCAGCTGGCTGCTGCAAAGGGTCTTGGGTCGGCCGAAGAAGACCAAGCCGGAACGAAGCGCAAGCGAAATCCTATCTTCAACTACAGGCTCCAGAAACGACGAGTCTGGCACAGTATCCGTGATTTGATACCCTACTTTCAAACGTCGGTGGAGTCTTTTCATGTGCATCAGAAGCATGCCGATCCTGGACCTAGGAATTCCATCGATTTGGGCAGTGATACGCGCTGGGTTGGACTTTCGCGATACCTGGACGAAAGCGCGCAAGATGACCACGAGGAGTGGAGCCCTGTTGAGTATGGTCGATTTTCGACGATCCTTGACAGTCCTGGAATGTCTGTAGCTTACTACTGGGACGTTCCAGGGTGTGTCAAGGCCTTTCCACCTTCGGAACTGTCATCGCTGCCGGATGCGACATGGAGAATCAACAGAGCCCCGCCTCCAGAATGGGGTATAGATGTCAAGGTCAATGGCGGCACTATCAACTATGGCCCCTGGGCTGATAGGGAGCGAGTCGGTCTGCAAAATGTGTTTTTTCCAAATGCGTTTCGGAGCCCGGAGCCGTCCGAACCTCTGAACCCTGGAGAGACAAGAAAGACCACATTGTTTACTTTAAGAGTTGAGATTAATGATGAGCTTACACTGCGAATTCCTACTAGGGAGCCATCGAAAGACTGGCAATGGAAAGGCCGTGCTGATACAATAAGAGGTGTTTCGAAGCTAAAGAAACAAAACAGTAGGAGGCAGTCGCGTGGCGCAGAAGGAGAAAAAGGTCATATTGGTCCAGATAGACGACCTTTTGGGTGGTTGTCGCTTCGTGTGGCTGGTGACTCAACGATCCGCTACAGCATGGATATGTTAGCTTCTACATCAGGATTTCAGAGCCGGCTTGATCTTGACCTCCGAGAGACTAAGCTGATGTCCAGTGTCAATCACGCCTTACTGTGGCAGTGTCCAAGGCAACTGATCGCTTGCGACCTGTCCGTTCCTCTCTCCTGGAATAGCATGCGTACCTGGAAATTCGATATCCACAGCGATGACATGGAGCTGTTCTTGCTGCGAGATCATATCTTCCTTATCACTGACCTTGTTTCCGACTGGGCATCCGGGCCACCTCCGGAGTATAGCACATTTGTCCCCTTTATCTATCAGATGAGCCTGTCTTTCTCGAATTTCCAGTTGTTCCTGAACGTTAATGATATGAACATCGTCAACAATCCGTCTGACTTGGATGACAATCGCACATTGGCTATCAAGGGCAATAAGATGACCTCCAACATCACCATCCCCTTGAATAAGTATAGACCTGAGGAAAATGCTATTTCCTTCGATGTCAACTTGGGGAACGCTGGTATTGACTACTTGACCCCCGTTTGGGATACTATGCACGCTTTTCTAGCGAATAAATCCACTGCCGCACTGGAGAAGCTGACTATCGACGGCGTGTACAACTATTACCTTACTACATCTTCTGAATTGGTGGATACGCTGGTTCTGAACGTTGACGGCTTTTCTCCCAAACTCTACCTCTTCGGATTCCTGGTTCGGTCCTTCATGACCATCAAAGAGAACTACTTCGGCGAGGAGATGCACTTCAAGACGCTAGAGGAATATCAGGAGCTCGCCTACCCACAGGAAGACGCCGGAACCCAGCTTGGGGCCAACCCTCACAGGCAATCGAATGACCTAGACGTGATTGTGCACGTCACTGTTGATAACCCCTACGCTCTTCTTCCCGAGAACATCTATGATCAATCGAACTGCATCAAGCTTACCGCTGCGTCCTTGGAGGCGGATTTACGATTCACAAACTATTACATGGATTTACATTTCTCTATTGCACCGCTAAAAGCAGCCTTAGAATCAAGCAGATCCGCGAGCCCGCCTACCGTATCAGACACGCAGCTATTCATTGACGGCGTGTCTGTTTATGGTCATCGTTTGTTTGGTCTTCCCCCCGCAGAACCAACGTATGTTTGCAACTGGGACTTCGATATTGGCCGTATCATCGGGGAATGTTCGACGGATTTCCTTGGCTGCTTGACTGGAGCGCTCAAGAGCTTCGACTTTTCATTCGACAATGAAGAGAACGCACTTCCGCTATTAAATCCGTTGCAGCTCCATGATGTTACTTTTCTACGAGCCAAGGTTGAGGCCGTTCATATTTCCATCCTCCTGGAACGGGCAGCTTTGGTCTTGAGTACTGGTCTCGTGACAACGAATTTCAATGATTGGGCGAACACGAGGTTTTCAAAGCGCATGAGCCTACTTGTTCCCGGCCTCTCGATTGCTGCCATTGACTACAAGTTCATGGAGTCGTCTGGAAGCTTGCCTGACCAAACCGTAACCCCTCTTGCTCTGATCGAGTCTACTCTGAATCTCAGAATGGTGCAGCAGAAAGCAGATGCCCGCGGAAGCCGCAAACTACAGCAGGAGCATGTTAAGCTTCATGATCAAAGAACACAACGCACCCCTTGGCTAATCTTTGACTGGGAAGACATTGAACCTCGCTCACTACAGGTGGCTGGGGACGAAATGTCTTCACCTACAATTGCCATACCTACCATGCCCGAGCCAGTCAGCAATTACCGCAGTGTTACCGGTAGCACGTCCTCATTGCGCCGGCTCTCGACAGCAGGAAGCAACCGCAGCTTTAGGAGCTTTTTCGTGTCGTCGGAGGTATCGAGTGTGAAGAGCGGCCGCAGAAGGCAACCCTACAGCTCTAATTATGTGGAATCCCCGCTCGCAGAAAGAACGAATGTAAATTCTTCTCAATCAACAGTTCACGGCAGGAATGCCAATCGGCAACGCGCTGGCCAAGACTATTCTGAGGCTGCTTCAGTTGGAATCGATGATGCATCAAGCCCCTGGTCTATGCCAGCGTTTTCCCTTCACAAAATAAAATTGGATACTTCCCAATTACCTCAACGACCTGCCTCGCGTGCTAACTCAGTACAAAGTGACTATGCTGATGTCAAACTTGGCCATCCGTTCTCTCCTGAAAGTAACGGAACGACCCATACAAGTCTCGCTATAGAGTTGCCACTTGGTATCAGGGGCTTCTGCTCTCCTGAATTTCTTCACGTCGTGTCTGCATTGGTTGAGAAACTGCAGCCGAATCACCCGAGCGATATCATTGACTCTCTCCAAAAGGACATTATTTCAGACATCGTGGCATATGAAAAATCGATGAAAAGCCCGCGGAAAAGCACCAGCATTGCCATCAGGGCCCCTTACTTGCTTGTCAAATTAGTGAATCCCGACTCTGGTGTCACTGATGAATTTAGCTTCCGAGACGAGTATAGCATTGTGGTTACGCATTTGAAAGCAGAAATTAGGTCTAAGACCCAGAGGCGAAAGGGAGACCTCGTCGCAGGAGTCGATAAGAGCTCCACCGTACATGCAGCTGCAGACGGCCTTTCGGTCTCGGTGCAAGGCTGTCGCGCTGATGCTTACCAGGAGAAGGCCGAACTGAGCTGTGTCCTTGGCGACATAAACTTCTGGCTCGTGACAGGATCTATACAAAGGTCCAACTTCCAAGTCAGATCTTTCGAGACTGTGACTTCAACCAAGTCTGTGGAACACCTTGCTTCCCTAGTCCGCAGAACCACAACTATGATCGATTCCATGGCATCGTCTTTCAAGCATAGCCTCTCTATTGGTGAGAAGCGATTGCGTTACCTCGTCTGTTTTCTCACACAACAGGCGGCGAACATCCCCGATCCCTCTTTTCTCGTCCGTATTTCATATGTGCTTAGAGTTGCGCGAACGCATTTACGGCAGCATGATTCATGGAAGATCATATCTCGTCTACGCAATGTATACAAGCACTTGCCACCAGCCCAAGCCTCTGAATTGACCCAAAAATGCTTGTATGGAGATTTTGAGCTTCCATCCAACGCTAAAGATTTGGTGCTGTCAAGCTTCGACCAGTGGCGAGCCTGGGACCTGGCGCACGTCGAGAAGAGCTACGTGATGAGAAGCGTATGGAATAGTTCTGAGTCTGATACCACAGAGACAGCGACTGCCATGCTCTTTTCTTCGACAGTGAAACATTTCCGTGTCTCCATTGATCCTGGCCCAAGGGAAAGTGATTTTAGAATACAGGATCTAGCAACAGCTGTCTCGTTGAATGTTCCGAATGATAGCCTATCGGCTGAGGATCAAGACCAGAAGGATCTGATTGTTGTGCAGTCTTACTGCTCGTCTTCCGGTCTTCGGTTACGGTGGGAGATCCTCGACCTTGTGGAAGGGGTTCTGAAAACCATGTCTACAGTGACACTTGAGTCTGCGCCACCGGCACCGAGGCACGACAATGGCCCAAAGAAACCCATTGAATTCCAGCTTGTTCTCGGGGCTGATCTGGGCTCGATAACGCTTGATGGCATCAACGTCAAGCTAGCGCTGGCTGGAAAGTCACTCAGAAGCTCACTCGTTCATAAATCTCCGAGCTTCGGGATTTCCGAAACGACAAGCTTGTTGTGGAGTGCTAGCGCTTGCTACTCTGAGTTATCCAGCAATTCGAAAGTACTAATGATGTGGAAACTTTCGGACCCTCATATGTATGGTTCTCGAGTGTCGGAGGAAAACGAATCAGGACTGAATAACGAGTGGATGATCGCTGCGTCCTGCAGGAAGCTTCGCTACAACATGAAAGAGGACCCGCTCAGCCTGGCACACATAGCTGATCGACTCATAGAGGACGAGGTGCGATTCGTCTACGAGCTTATCAACAGCATGGAGTTCCCGGCACACCAGCAGGGCCCTGTAACTCCCACGAAGCCGGTCCGCAACATTTTCCATGTCGCAGTATTTCTGGACGACTATCGGTTGAGTTTCTGTGTATTACCTTCGCTGACTTATATCATCTCTGGCGAGGTGGCGCGAACCTCTATAACGCCCAGACGAGGGTCCAAAATGGAGATAGACTTCGACTTGAAGAGGAACCTTCATACTTTTCTTTCGAATGAGGGTGGTCAATGGCACTCTCTCTCGGCACTCGAGATCCCTCCGATCAACGGCCGGATCATTGCCGATCTCTCGCCCGGCCGCACGGAGATGGAGGTGGATGTCACCATTGAAGTGATCCATCTCGAGGCCAGCGCCGTGCGGAGTCTATTGGGCGCGCTGACAAGGCCAGAAGTCTCACATTTCATGGGTGATCTCAAACAAAGTGTGGACACCTTACAGGTTCATCTTGACCATGTCCTTGCACTCAGAAAAGCTCCGCCGCAGCGGAAGGACTCCTCAAGTGACCACATAGTCCTCTACAAAGCGCGCATGACCATGGCAGGAACCAAGATTCATGCGACAGCGCCAGCGCTCAACGGAAACCATTACTCGGCGGATCTAGACATTAGACTTGGGATGGTGCGCCTGCGCCTGGACAACGGCTTGGACGCCGGACACCCGATGGAATATCCTGAGTTCCACGTCGACTCTTCGAACCTAAGCTTGGATCTGAAGAAGCAAGATGTATCAAGAAGCCGATCCTACTGCAGCTTTGTTGTTGACGCCAAACTACAAGGAACATCTATGCAGCGAAGCAATGGCGAGATGAGGCGGGTGTTGCATTTGAGCAGCACGAAATTCAATGTCGATCTATTCCCTGAAAGCGCTGCGCTGCTAGTTGACTTAGCTGCCCATCTCCAAGAGCGCATAAAGACCTTGGACCTCTCCCACGAAGTCAAACGATTCAAGAAGCTACGGCGTCGGGGGCATGCAGAACCGGACCGAAAGTCCTTGGAAGTTCCTCGGATACAGGTAGATGATGCCGGTTCGTCCGATGAACTCTTCAATGCGATTTATTCCTTGGACTTTCACAATATTCAGCTTGGGTGGAACATGATGACAATGTCTTCTGCAATACCAGAAAACAAGTTGGCTGACCTGGTATTCTCCATCAAACGGGTTGAGCTGTCAAACAAGAAGACAAACGCTGCCAAGCTTCGGATTGAAGACATGCAGTTACAGATGGTACCAGTCCACGGTAACCGGCAGAAGCGCACACTCAACTCGGCTCTATTGCCGGAATTGGTTTTCAACGTTGCATACGCTTCCGTGGGTAAAGAAGTCCGATTGGCCTTCCAGGCTGCTGGAAAGTCATTGGATCTGCGAGCTACCTCGGAGTTCATACTTCCGGCCAGCATGATACGTGATTCGATTGCCTCTGCTGTCCGGACAATAAGGGAGGCGAACAACATCCTTGTTTCGAAACCATCTGGAGATAGCGTGAAGCTACGTCCCATCTTTGGAAACAAACGATTCCGCTCTGTGCTGATCGACGTTGACTTTGCTGGAGCCACTGTATCCCTTCAAGGGAGGCATACAGAGGATCAACAGACAATGCTGACTGCAAGTCTTAAGGGAAACCAGCTTCCTCAATCAGGATATGGTCAGTATGTTCATGGAGATGGCGTGGCCACAGCGACTTTCAAGGCCCCAGGAGTGGCATTGAAAGTGCTATTCGAGGATAATGGCCGTGAGGACCCGGCTCTTAACGCGGAATTGAAAGTTGATGCGTCCACGAACGTGCTTTATCCTAGCCTCGTTTCGTTGATCAAGCAGGTAACAACGACTGTAAAAGAGGTCATGGGAGATCACCCAAGAGCCAGACGACCTTCGAATGCGGTTATGCTACAATCGCAGAAGCTGATGTCAGAAACCCCACTTGCAAATACAGATCCGGGATCCATTCTTGGCCGTTGCAAATTGAATGTTGGAATCTGGATTTGCAGGCAAGAGTTCAGCTTGAGCTGCCAACCCATAGCTCGTGTGGCAGCCACCACGCAGTTTGACAGCGTCTATGTCACAATTAATACAGTGCAATCTGACGAGCAGGAGCGGTTCTTAGCTCTCCTGGTGGCTTTCAATTCCTTACAAGCATCGGTGAAGCATGTCTACTCCAATGAATCGACTGCGAGCTTTGAAGTCAAGTCTATGGTCATGTCCATCATGAATAGCAAGCACTTGGGAAGCTCAAAAGGCATTTCAGCTGTTCTTCGAGTCAGTCCCATGAACGTCGCACTCAATGCAAAGCAGGTGCAGGATCTTCTGCTATTCCGCGAGATTTGGTTCCCGTCCAGCGATGAGATAAGCCCCAAGCCTGCTTTTCAGTCGCAATCGCAGGACACGCAAGCCTATATCGTCCAGAGGTACCAACAGGTTGCAGCAACCCCTGCCTTCCCTTGGAATACCACGATCGCAATTGAGAAGCTGGAAATACAACTTGATTTGGGATCTACGCTGGGCAAGGCGCAATTTGCAATCAACGACCTCTGGCTGTCGACCAAGAAGACGTCCGATTGGGAGCAAATCCTTTGCGTCAGCTTCCACACAGTGGGTATTGAGAGCAAAGGCCGGATGAGCGGACTGGTTGAACTACAGACCTTCAAGATTCAGACCTCGATCAACTGGCCCCACGACCAGCAAGACAACACAACTCCACTCATCCAGGCGTCCATATCCTTCAGCCAGCTGGATGTGAAAGTCTCCTTTGATTATCAACCTTTCCTTATCGCTCATATCTCTCGGTTCGCGTTCTTCATGTACAATGTTCGCCCTACGGCCGATGCGCCCAACGAGCGGCTTTTCAGTATCCTCGATGGAGATCAGGTGCAGGTGTTTTGCACCAGCATGACTGCCTCCCAAGCCTTGGCTCTATTCCAGGCTTGGCAGCGACTCGTTCAAGATAAGCAAGCAGCGTACGAAGCATCTCTACAAGACATCGAGCGGTACCTGCAACGGAAGACCTCCGTGTTTTCGGAGAAGACCGAGACAAGCTCACGGGAGATCTCCAAGCCTGCTAAGGAGGAAACGGAAGAAGCACCCATTTCACTGCATACCGGAGTTGTGGTCAGTATTAACGTGGTCACCATGGGCGTCTTCCCGCGCTCATTCTTCGATAATCATGTCTTCAAGCTGGAAGCACGGGATGCCCAGGCTCGGTTTGATGTGTCACTCGACCAGGGCAAGATCCATAGTGCATTGGGTCTGACCTTGGGTCAGCTGCGGGTTGCTCTATCCAACGTTGTTCGTTCCGGCTCCATGGATGCGGACGAGCTTCTACTTGTCAATGAAGTTGGCAATCGTGTCACTGGATCCCGAGGAGGCACGATCCTCAAAGTGCCGCGACTTGTGGCTCGGATGGAGACCTGGCAGGTCCCAGGATCCCACCAGATCGAATATATCTTTCAAAGCACGTTTGAAGGCAAGGTCGACGTCGGATGGAACTACTCCCGCATCAGTTTCATCCGGGACATGTGGGAATCGCACTCGCGCGCGTTGGCCTCCCGGCTCGGTAAGCCGCTGCCTCCGTCCGCAGTCCGCATCACGGGGGCGCTGAATGCCGACGGGGGCGGTGGCGATGGCGACAAGAACGAGTCGCAGGAGAAGATTACGGCGGTGGTCAATGTGCCGCAGTCGAAGTATAGCTATGTGGCGTTGGAGACGCCGGTGATTGAGACGCCGCAACTGCGCGACATGGGTGAGGCTACCCCACCGTTGGAGTGGATTGGGCTTCAACGGGACAAGCTGCCCAACATCACTCATCAAATCATCATTGTTACCCTTCTGGAGCTCGCAAAAGAAGTGGAGGATGCATATGCAAAGATACTGGGGTCGTCGTGATGCCATGCAGCTTTCCCTTACATGGCGGAGGTGCTGTGATGAGACGTCGAGTCTGTGCGTGAACCGGTGCTGGTTTTACCTATCGGTGCTGGGCTATTAGTTGTGGGGAGAAGGACGTGCTTATTGGTACGTGCCTTTTGCTTAGGCAAACACTTTAGACTGTATGTAGAACTTTTGATATCTCTAGCGTACATGTAATGTATATACTATAGCGAAAACTAATGAGTGTTGACTTGCGAAAGAAAAGAGATGTCCCACATGATGACTTGGTGGCTATTGATAGAACAATCCTGACCTGCCTGAGGCACCGACACAAGTCGGAGGAAAGCGGCACAAGGTGGAAGACACGGATTGTGAGGGCAGTGGAACCACCGACCGGCCGGGCAGGCTGTAAGATCATGGATGTACAGTACGGTTGCTGTAAGGAGGAGTACTGCTGCATCCAATGTACCCAATGCATGCACTCCCCGCCATCCTTAACACCGCCGCCCAATTGTCCGCGAGGCGGTGAACATGGAGGGGAGAATTTGCCTGTCAGCGACGAGGGGCATTACCATACCATACCGTATGCTACCTACTACCCTGTAGCTAGAAATCTCCTGCCTCATCCGAAACAATGGTTACAATGAACTGACCTACATCATGAATGCATGAGTGGTAGAAAGCAGTGTGTCAACCATTTCCACTGCCTGTTCGCCTCCAATAAGACCCCTCCCTCCCACCTGATACACGATGAAGATTTTCCTTCCGTGCTATACGTCAGACCAGCAGTCAGCGGCAAATCAAGAGGCTCCATCGACCCAGAATCCACGGTCCAACCAGAGCAGACAGCTCCGAAATCATGATATCAACCCCAAGCCTGCGGTGGTTTTTCCTTGCCACCCTCGGGAGCGAAGCATCCATTTTGTGTCCTGAACCTCTGGGTACGTCGGGAGTTTAATTTGTGTGAGCAAGAAGAGCAGAGAGTAAAAGCACAAGAGCTGAGCTGAGCTGAGCTGAGCTGAGCTACGATAGCTCAAGTACTGTATGTAGCAGTGGCAGCTGATTTGTAGAGGGGAACTTGTAACCATGGTCTGCTCTGATCCTTGCTACAGGAGCGACTCTATCTACTCGTACAGTGTACAGGCAGTACTGAAATAGTCACGGGTAAGCAAGTATAGCCAGCCCAGTCCGTTCAAGCCTGTGGGGAGAAGATAGGGAACTGCCTGAATCTCGGGTTTTACAGTGATCGAACGGTCAAGGTGACGCCCTTCTTTGTGTCATTTCCAATGACAATCATATCAGACCACTGGGAGAGTAGTTTTTCTTTTTCTTTTTCTTTTTTCTTCTTCTCTGACTCTATCAGTGAGTCCCTTTTAATGGTCCAAACTCCATGGAATGATGGAGGACAATGATGATGGCAAGAGAGCGGGCACCCAAATGGGATAGGATACAGTGGTACCAGTACGGTATCAATTACCAACCGATCAGTATTATTACCGCCTCGTGGTGGGGGAACCACCACCCACGTTGCTCGGATCAAAACGGTCACAAAACGAGGGGCCGGGCAAATCTCCGTAAAAACCAACAGTAAAAAAAAACGCACATCCCAGATTTGAAATCGGCCACAAAAAAATCCCACCAGCAAAAAAAAAAAATACTCTGCAAGCCCCACCAGCCGCCCTCTCGCTTTCCTTCCCTCCCTCTTCATTTCCCCTCTTTTCTCCTCCTCTTCCCTTTTCCCTCTCTTTTTCCTTTCCTCACCTTCCGCCGTGAAGCCATCGTTCTCTCCCTCTGTTAAAGGAGTTTCTTCGCACATAGGTCCTTTTTGTCCTATTCTTCACAGGTCGAGCTAGCTCTCGATCGTGACCCTTGTGTGTCGTTTCTTCTTTTACCTTTCTCCTCACATATCCAACCCCGCCTCTACGGCCTTGATCTGAAAAATCAGTCAAGATGGTTAAGTATGTTGTCCTGCCGCTGCTGCTACTGCCCATCTCCACGTTCCCCCGACATCCATCCCATAATGGATGGTCCGATTAAGGATGAAGATGGTTGTTGTTCGAGATGAAAATATCATGCTAACAATGCCTTGTATAGCTTCACTATCGAAGAGGTCCGTTCAGACAAGACACCCCCGCACCCGCTTGCATGATCCTGTCCTGCAGATGGGGAGGATGATGGGAAAACTCTGTGCGAGAGGACTAACACCATGTAGATCCGCGGCCTGATGGACCGTCCGACCAACATTCGGAACATGTCCGTCATTGCCCACGGTATGTATTGAACGCACCGCCAGGTATCAATTCTGGGAGTGAAACGCTGACAGACCCCCCCTCTCTCAGTCGATCACGGAAAGTCCACCCTTTCCGATGCCCTGGTCCACCGTGCCGGTATTATCTCTGCCGCCAAGGCTGGTGAGGGTCGTTACATGGACACCCGTCCTGACGAGCAGGAGCGTGGTATCACCATCAAGTCCACTGCCATCTCCCTGTACGCCAAGTTCGATGATGAGGAGGACCTCAAGGAGATCCCCGGCTGCAACGGTGGCGAGTTCTTGATCAACTTGATCGATTCCCCCGGTCACGTTGATTTCTCCTCCGAAGTCACTGCCGCTCTCCGTGTCACCGACGGTGCCCTCGTCGTCGTCGACTGTGTCTCCGGTGTCTGTGTCCAGACCGAGACTGTCCTTCGTCAGGCCCTCACTGAGCGTATCAAGCCCGTCCTGATCATCAACAAGGTCGACCGCTCCATGCTCGAGCTTCAGATCTCCAAGGAGGACCTCTACCAGTCCTTCTCCCGTACCATTGAGTCCGTCAACGTCATCATCTCCACCTACCACGACCCTGCTCTTGGTGACGTCCAGGTCTACCCCGACCGCGGTACCGTTGCTTTCGGTTCCGGTCTCCACGGCTGGGCCTTCACCGTCCGCCAGTTCGCCGTCAAGTTCGCCCGCAAGTTCGGTGTCGACCGCAAGAAGATGCTTGAGCGTCTGTGGGGTGACAACTACTTCAACGCCAAGACCAAGAAGTGGACCAACAAGGCCCCCGAGGGTGGTGAGCGTGCCTTCAACCAGTTCATCTTGGACCCCATCTTCAAGATCTTCGCTGCCATCAACAACGACAAGAAGGACCAGATCCCCACTCTCCTCGAGAAGCTCGAGATCAAGCTCGCCAACGACGAGAAGGAGCTCCAGGGCAAGCAGCTCCTCAAGGCTGTCATGCGCAAGTTCCTTCCCGCCGCCGACGCCATGTTGGAGATGGTCTGTATCCACTTGCCTTCTCCCGTCCAGGCCCAGAAGTACCGTGCCGAGACCTTGTACGAGGGTCCCAAGGACGACGCTGCCTGCGTTGGTATCCGCGACTGTGACCCCAAGGCTCCCCTGATGCTGTACGTCTCCAAGATGGTGCCCACCTCCGATAAGGGTCGTTTCTACGCTTTCGGTCGTGTCTACTCCGGTACCGTCCGCTCCGGTCTCAAGGTCCGCATCCAGGGTCCCAACTACGTCCCTGGCCAGAAGACCGATCTCTTCATCAAGAGCATCCAGCGTACCATCCTCATGATGGGACGTTTCGTCGAGCCCATCGAGGATGTTCCTTGCGGTAACATCGTTGGTCTGGTCGGTGTTGACCAGTTCTTGCTCAAGTCCGGTACTCTTACCACCGACGAGACCGCCCACAACCTCAAGGTCATGAAGTTCTCCGTCTCTCCCGTCGTCCAGCGCTCCGTTGAGGTGAAGAACGCTCAGGATCTGCCCAAGCTGGTCGAGGGTCTCAAGCGTCTGTCCAAGTCCGACCCCTGTGTCCTGACCTACATCTCCGAGTCCGGTGAGCACGTCGTTGCCGGTGCTGGTGAGCTTCACCTCGAGATTTGCTTGAAGGATCTCGAGGAGGACCACGCTGGTGTTCCTCTCCGTATCTCCGACCCCGTCGTTCAGTACCGTGAGACCGTCAGCGGCACCTCCAGCATGACTGCCCTGTCCAAGTCCCCCAACAAGCACAACCGTCTCTACCTGACTGCTCAGCCCCTTGACGAGGAGGTCTCCCTCGCCATCGAGGCCGGCAAGATCAGCCCCCGTGACGATTTCAAGGCTCGTGCCCGTATCCTCGCTGACGAGCACGGCTGGGATGTCACCGATGCCCGTAAGATTTGGTGTTTCGGTCCCGACACCTCCGGTGCCAACTTGCTGGTTGACCAGACCAAGGCCGTCCAGTACCTCAACGAAATCAAGGATTCCGTTGTCTCCGGTTTCCAGTGGGCCACCCGCGAGGGTCCCGTTGCTGAGGAGCCCATGCGCTCCATCCGCTTCAACATCCTTGATGTTACTCTTCACGCTGATGCTATTCACCGTGGTGGTGGTCAGATCATCCCCACTGCTCGTCGTGTCCTGTATGCTGCTACCATGCTTGCCGACCCCGGTATCCTGGAGCCCATCTTCAACGTCGAGATCCAGGTTCCCGAGCAGGCCATGGGTGGTATCTACGGTGTCCTCACCCGCCGCCGTGGTCACGTCTACACCGAGGAGCAGCGCCCTGGTACTCCCCTCTTCAACGTCAAGGCCTACCTGCCCGTCAACGAGTCCTTCGGTTTCCCCGGAGAGCTCCGTCAGGCCACCGGTGGTCAGGCTTTCCCCCAGTCTGTCTTCGACCACTGGTCTGTCCTCCCTGGTGGATCTCCTCTTGATGCCACCACCAAGCCCGGTCAGATCGTTGCTGAGATGCGTAAGCGCAAGGGTCTCAAGGAGCAGGTTCCTGGCTACGAGAACGTAAGTTTTTTCTGTCTCACTATGATTTTCGATCTGATACTAATTCTCTCTGCAGTACTACGACAAGCTGTAAACACGTTCCAAGCAAGCCGACTAGGTTTCAGGTCTGTGATGGTTGGAATCCTATTATGAGATTGACGAACGCAATACCCTGTCTACGCTGAGGGGGAAGGAAAATGAAAATGAGGTGAAACAGCTTAATGTCGTATGTGGATTGTCGAATACCTAGAAGTAGAATCCAGGTGTGCACGAGCATTTGCTTTGGCTTTTTTATTACGTTTACGACTGCGAGAGCTTTTCCAATAGTTCACTTGCTGTCCCATAGTTGGACATTAAAATATGAGATGGCAGTTCAAGTTCAACTCGGTGGTTCTGAAAGACTCGTAGACGTAGCTGTTCTGTAGTTGGCCTGTAGACTATACGGAGTTGATTTGTGCTGGTGTGTTTTGATAGTAGAAGTTTTCGTCAGAATTAAGCAACTAACAGGCTCGGAGGGCAGTCACGTGGTATTCTGTCATCCGCGTCGCTCGCGTTTCCCCGGCTTTTTCGAACCGCTAGGCTTTGTCGAATATTTATCGAGCCCTTCCTGCCAAGCCATGATTTGATCTGTCGTTCGCATCGCTTTCGTCCCATCATTCTTGCAGTCGCTGGATAGTGTCTCTCCCTTGCAACCTCTTTTCGAGTTCCTCGGTTCCAGCTGTCGGTTTCAAACGGCGAGGACGGACGCCTGCCTGATCGACCGTCAAGAGCTTCGAGCCACAGACCCCTCTCTTTGGTGACAATCGGGCCCAGATTGCGCGACCCTACCCAGCATCATGCAACTTACCGAGAACGAGGCAACGGAGGTGAAGAAATGGGTTGTCAGGAAGCTGGAGGATATGTAAGTGTTGTTCTCTATCCGCAAGAGGAACCGCCACGCCTTGGGCGCCCAATCTGCCTTGTCCGCGCACGCCGTTGGCTCGAATTCTCGCTCGACGACTAACTTCTCGTCGCCTGACAGCTCTGATGCCGACTCCGATGTACTTGCCGACTATGTTCTGGCGCTGATCAGGACCGATGCTCCCGACGAGGATATCCGGAAAGCTTCGGTGGATAACTTGGAGGATTTCCTTCGTGAACGTTAGTTCTTTTTTCCCGTGCGCCGCCGGGCTTGAGATGAGATGGTTTTATTGTGTGCTTGGTCACAATGGCTACATTTTGCTGACGTTCTCTGTTTATCTTCGGGTAATGGACAGACACCGTGAAATTCGTCGACGAGCTCTTTGCGACCTTTGCATCGAAACCGCAACCCGCTGCTGCTGCCCAACCGTCGTATGCGCAGGGCCAGCCGCAGGATGCATCTGCGCCCGCTCCCCAGAACCAGCAGCAGCAGCAACAACAACAACAACAGCAGCAGCAGCAACAACAGAATGCATTCAATCCTCCGACCGGTCCTTCCAAGGGCCCCATCGGAGCACAGCAGATGGGCAACAATTTCCCCGGACAAGCGCCAGGTAATGATGGTCAGCACAACTTTAACCGCAAGCGTACATTTCAGGAGGGTTTCCAGATGGACGTGGACCGCGAAGAAGTCCCGCAAAATCGCAACTACAAGACTCCCCGCCGGGGACGTGGTGGTGGCCGAGGGGACTGGATGGGTGGCAGGGATGGTCGCGCAGGCGGACCCGGGCAACAGCAGCAACCACACACCTTCAACCCTCAAGCCCCGGGATTCGTCATGCCCCCCACGTTCCCACCGTTCGATCAGAACGATCCCATGGCGGCGATGATGGCGCTGCAGAGCATGGGGTTCCCCCAAATGCCGGGAATGCCGCCGATGCCGATGCCGCCGGCGGGCGCTGGGCAGCAGCCGGGCGAAATGGTGCCGAAGAGCTCGGAGCGGTGTCCGTTCTATGAGACGCAGGGAATCTGCTACCTGGGGACTACGTGTCCGTACCAGCATGATACTGCGGGCGGGGCTTCGAAGACGGATGGTATGTATTTGGCTTACTATCCAAGAGGCGTGACTGAGGACTGATTTTGTTTGAGGCGCAGAATACGATCCCAAGGCTTCGAGTATCGTTACAGACTACCAGAGACGATCGGAGGGGCCGCCAATGCGGGGCGGCGACCGCGGTCGTGGCCGTGGCCGTGGCGGCGACAGAGGGGGATTTGGCGGCCGAGGACGTCGGTCCGAGATCTCCTCTGCTGGTCCCAACGAGGATACGTCGATTACGACAATCGTCGTGGAGCAGATTCCCGACGACAAGCTCGACGACGCGACGGTCCGGGAGTTCTTCTCGCAGTACGGTGAAATCGCGGACCTCTCGTTACAGCCACACCGACGACTCGCGCTGATCACCTACGAGAACCACGCGGCGGCCAAGAGCGCCTGGTCCAGCCCGAAGGTGATCTTTGACAATCGGTTCGTCAAGGTCTACTGGCACAAGCCCAAGGGCGACCGGAACGGGGACTCCCGGCCGCACCATCACGCCGGCGCGGGCGGCGACTCGGAGGCCCCGGCTTTCAACCGGGAGGAGTTCGAGAAGCAGCAGGAAGAAGCCCAGCGCGCCCACGAGGAGAAGCTCAAGAAACGCAAGGAGACCGAAGAGGCCAAGCAAGCCCTGGAACGACAGCGCGATGAGTTGCTCAAGAAGCAGCAGGAAGAGAGACAGCGGCTGATGCAGAAACTCGGCGGCAGCGGCGCCGCCAGCAGCAGCAATGGCGACGCTACCGGCGGCGGCGGCGCGTCTCCCGACGGAGGAGATGGCCGGTCCCCGTCGGCGCAACCGGAGCATGTCAGCGAGCAGACCAAGCAGCTTCGGGCGCAGCTGGCCGCTCTGGAGGCTGAGGCCAAGAGCCTGGGGATCGATACTGCTGCTGGTGGTGCGTCGGGGCCAGGCTATCGCGGCCGCGGCCGAGGCGCCTACGGTCGAGGTGGATTCGCCCCTCGTGGCCGGGGCGGCTACGATCCCTATTATCGGGGCGGCGGTGGCTATCGTGGTCGTGGTGGCATGGCCGGTCGTGGCGGTGTGCTCCGTCTGGATAACCGACCCAAGCGCGTGGCTGTCTCCGGGGTGGAGTTCAACTCGGAGAAGGATGAAGCCTTGCGACAGTTCTTGATTGTAAGTGTCCCCCTTTCTTAGTCCCGGCCAATTTCTAATTGCTAACATCATATCCAGGGCGTCGGCGAATACTCCTCCATCGAACCCAATCCCGACCAGCCCGACTCCCTCATCGTGGCCTTCAAGGAACGCTACCAGGCCGAGAAATTCATGTTCGGCCCCCGCGACATCCCGTCCGTCGGTCAGGTCGAGCTCGCCTGGGTGGCCAACCCGCCCATCTCCCTTCCTCAGCCTGGTGGTGGTGGGGGTGGCTCCGACACCAACAAGGCCGGCTCGGACGAGGACACGTTGATGGACACCACGCCGATGGCGGCTGGAGTGCCAGATCAGACCTCCGGCCGGAAGGACGGCGGCCATGATGTCGATTATGATGTTGCGGAGATGGATGATAGCTGGGGGGTGGAGTGATTTGACTAGGTTGGTGTTTTGATAGGGTTAGGTCTATTTGAGAATGAGATTTCATGTGTTCTTAGATGGGAGCATTTAGCTGGCACTCTGGAATGTGGGTTCCATTTTGGGGAGATAAAATATGATGAGATTCGGGGCCTGGATTCGTATTCACATATGAACGGGAGGTAGAGTTTGGATGAGTGATTGTAGCTGCTGCTGTTGCTGGTATGGTGTTAAAGTAGCTGTCGCTGCAACTTGAGAGAAACGAGGATCATCTACCAGGGCTCTATTCCAGAGGGCATGGCGATGTACATCCTGCTAGCTATATTGGGCAAGTGAATTCGGTCTCAAGCAACATATCACAGTCGAAGCCTGGTACAAAGAAGCGATTAACCGATAACTCCTCGGAGAAGAGAAAGGAACGAAGGAACTTTTATGGGCTACGAGTCTGGGGTATCTTACCCTCTTGTTCCTTTCCATAGATGATGGTTTTTCAGTTGGATGCCGTGCCGTTTACGAACCATGTCGAGTCCACGGAGAGACAGCTCCTGTCGACCTCGGTATCGTTGCTGACCCTGCTCGAGACAACTTTTGTAGAAGGAATTACAGAGATTAGCCGGGGGCACTAGGAGTGTAGCGAAAGATATGGTCAAGGGAAAAGAGGTGGGTGGGTGCATACAATCGCTTGAAATCAGTACGCAATAGCTGTACGCTGCGTCCAGCGTGCAATTGTCCGCATTCAGACTGGGATTCCAACCAACAGCCTCGTCCCCCGTGACTCGGAAGAAGTCGGCATAGAACGAACAGGTGCTGAAATTTGAGGCAAAGTTGGACAGAAAATCAGTATTAATGCCCAGTGACTTCATTGGGTTGGTGGCTGCATTGTAGGGGTCCCGATATACCGCACAGCTGGTCTCGGTCCCAGGAGCATGGGGCATCGTATACGTGGGTCCCGCGGTCCATGTGGTGGTTGTACTCGCGGGCTTGGTAAAGACTGTCGTGGTGACGGTCTGAGTCCATCCGGAATAGGTTGCCACATCACCAACCGCCTCGATGCAGTAAGCGTAGTAGACCCAGAGGTTAGGGCAATTTGACCAGACTTCAGGGCTGAGAAATAGAAACTCGTCGGTGTTGATGCCATTGGCGACGGATATCGTTGCGCAACCATCATCTGCCTCAACCCGAGACCCTTGTTAGTAAGTGGATTGTGTGTTGTAGTTTGAAAGCGGGCGCCCTCACCGTGTACCATTTCGCACAATTCTGGTTCGAGGTTGATATGCCGTTTGTAGGCAGAGGCATGGCCGTGGCAGAGGCTGTGGTCGTGGTAGCAGTGGTAGCTGGGGCCCATGCATCCGTCGATCTATAGCAAAGCGGTTAGAAGTCTTGAGACAATCTGTCTTTGAGAGAACGCAGTCACTTCTACCCAGTACAGAGGGTCCAACCCACAAAAAGATCGAGATTGTCGCATGTATCACTGATGATCGGATTCCAGGAAAGAATTTGGGCCATACTAGCATTCCAGGAAGCCTCATAGCCGTTACAAGAGTCACCGTGTAATAGGGTTGTGGTGTTGCAAGTAGAGGGAATACAGACTTCATCCCCAGCATCCGGCTAGTTGGTGCATAGGATATTGATGGAGTTGGCGATCATCAGGTTATAGGTTGACACATTCTGGCCGGCAGCAATGGAGTTGCACGTGTCATTCGTTTGCACCGTGTATGTAGATGAACAGCTCTGCGTGTCGACTGTTCCTGTAGCTGTTGCACTCGATGTCAGTGTCTGCAGTGGCTGTAGTCGAAGTACTCAATGCATAGCCAGCAGGCGAAGTATACGAGCATCCCGTGGCGCGGCAGCTAGAAGTTAAGGAAGCGAACTCTTAGGCCCAATCAGTATCATATCCCAAAGGCGACTCAAGCTGGAGCTTCATGGGTCCGAGAGTGCAGTCGTCACAATCATGAGCGGTGTCTGTAATATTGGTCTCGTTGCGCCATTCAGCCAAGATCAAATCGCAAAATGTTCCGGTTGAGGAGTCTTGATAGCAAGTCACGTCATGAGTATAAAGCAAATTGTCCACGGTGAAAGTTGCTAACGTTATCGCATTAGCAAGACCTTCGAATCATCCGGTGGTGATTGGAGTTTTAAGACCATGTTACCCAGATAGGTCGTACCCTCATATACCATGACATCCTGACTTCCCGTGCATGCAGACGCAATGCCAGCACGAACAGATTCCAATTCACTCCGACATTCATCGATACATAGTAGAGTGAGAGCTTCTTCCGGCAAGATATTCACAGAAGAGTCTCTATATCTGGTTAGACATATTACCTAGGCTGATTGGGAGGAATGGAGAATGCAAACCCAGTAGTGGTGCGCGCGAGAAATGAGGGACAAGAAGAAACAGTCGTGTTGAGCGCACTGAAGCATACCTGTGTCAAATTCAATGAACCCCAGTCATTTGAATATTGAGAAAAATGCTGCGCTCTGGTTGTAACCAGGCTTGCAAGCCATAAGGCAACAGGGTTTGAGTAGCGCATGTCTGGCGCTGAAGTACCTAGGTCTGAACATTGAACTGCTGGAAAGGAATGATGAGACATATAAAAAAACGTACGATAGCCTTGACCTTGTCGGCCAGCTATGGCCATAGTTGTACCTCTTGACTTCAGGCCCTGAACTGAGTCGACTGTAAATCTCCCCTATTTTTGTCCCCGCGAGCCATTACCATCTCAACGAGCTGCCTAGTCCACGTTCCGATGCACAACGTAGCTCTTCATCCTCCTCCTTTCTTTACCCTGACTACCAACCGATCTGCTTCTTGCTTTCCAATGCACTTCATCAGTAAAGCTCTGCCTATAACCGTGTGTCGTCATAGCTCTCTCCATCACGCCCGCTGCCGATTATCATCGCTGTACAATCACCTACAAGTGCCATCGGCGACTAATCCTGTACAGAGTCGTCATGTGCACATGGTTTCCAACATGGACCTCGGGACTAAATATCGTCAACTCCGAATATGCGAGAGAGAAGATCTTGTGACTGGATTCGAAACCTTGTTGCATCTCCTCCGTAACCCGGCAACGGCTCAGCATGTCCACCATCTGGAGGTGCGTGGAGCTCGCGAAGTTACGGATCGCGAAGACCCGGATTTCCAGAGGCCCCCGAGTGAGACTCAAGAATTGGCTGAAGTTGATATACTGAATCTGAGGACAGATCTCCGGAAGGCCATCTTCCTTTCCGACCAAGACTCGCCCGAAAACGACGAATTGCATTACATTCCGGAGTCGTATTATCACCGAATCAACCTCGTGCGCCGCCTGCCAGCTTTGGAGTCTATCGCTTTCACGCTCGCGACGTGGAACAACGAGGCCGGGATCCCGCCTCCCTCCCGGTCCGCGAACTACAGCGAGATCAGTTTCACGCACTCGATGATGCACGAGGCGGACTTGTGCTGCCTCCTTGATTGTGAAGCCGCTCTGATGAAATACATTCGATACCTTGTCATTCGCGAGTCATAGTGACTGTAGCTCTTCCAATCATGGAGCATAGGAACCTCATATCTACTAGTATATAAATTTGTCCGGTTGTTAGCTCGGAGAAACTAAGTGCTCATATAGATTAATGCTTACATCTCTAAGACCTGGGCGTGAATAGAGTTCGGCTTCAAGGACCTACTGCATGATTATATAGTTATGCTTACAAGGCGGTGCTCCCGCTTGCAGAAGAGAGGGCGGCATTGTTAGAACGCCCTTAGCAGGCAGCGGGCTGGCTTCGCAAATGAAAACAGTTAGCATGCTGAGGACGTACATAACCCACGTTACTGAGCGCATCATGCAGACTGCCCTTGGGCAGGATACCCTTCTCTCTACCTCTGAAGCCTCCTCATAAGTCAATCAGTCAGTCCAGCAAATGGTTGGGAAGAAGGATTCCGCTCCGCTCACTCACTCCTTTTCTCGTTGGGGCCAACCATGTCGCCCAGATGCTTAGTCACAGCCTGGATAGTCAACCTAATTAAGTTAGGCAGATATCCGTTGCATAAGTATATAGATCGATAGATGCCTCGGTTCATGACTAGAGCCACATTCATACTATACCTACGCCAACACATAAACAACCTCATCCAGCAGTCCCTGCCTTCTGCCCCCTGCCCCCAGCCCCCAACCCACCCTCACCTTCAAAAAACCCCAGATCCCCGAAAGAATGACAACAAAAGGCAGCTGCTTCTGCACCGCCATCCGCATCGAATGCACCAGCCCGCCCCTCACAACGGCAAGTTCACCCAGAATCTACCCTTACCCCTACAGCGACCCAACCCAGCCCAACCCAGCAGACTCCACCCTAACACCACCGGTGAATGCAACAGGGTCTCTGCCACTGCCACGACTGCCGCAAACTCACCGGCTCAGCCTACTCGCACAGCCTCCTCGTGCCCACGTCGGCCGTCCGGGTGGTCGCCGGCACGCCCAAGGCCGTCGCCAAAACGGCCGATAGTGGGAATGCGGTGCGGAATTACTTTTGTGGGGATTGTGGTTCGTTCCCCCCGCCTTTCCCTTACGTCTGTTGTTTTGCTTTTCTTGGGTTGGGGATGAGGATTTGTCTTGTGGTCAGGGTTGGGGGGGGGGGATGATGGTTGAACCGGTTGGCTTTATGGGAAGGCTGGCTTAGCTGACGTATGTGGCACGTTGACGATGGGACAGGCTCGCCCCTCTACGGGCACAAGATCGATGCGGATGGGCAGCCGGCGGAGGTGACGGTTGTGCGGGCGGGGGTGCTGGATGATGTTGAGGTGTTGGAGAGGAGGCCCGAGGCGGAGTTGTTTACGGGGAGGCGGTTGGGGTGGGTTGCGGCTGTGGAGGGAGCGGGGCAGTTTTGTGGGATGTTGGAGTTCTCTTAGTTCTTTGGTTGTTTATTCTTAAATGTTGATGTAGAAGATGTATGGGTTGGTTGGGTTGGAGTTAGGATACGGGTTTTGTATAGTAACTAGGAGAGATTGGTGTGTAATGCACTTGACATTGCTGTGGTTCAATGAGGAAGTGATCTCTAACCAATGCTCTAGGTCAGGACTACCTATCTCGAAATCAACGCTCTAAGTTTGTACAAAGACTGCCCGCGTCTATGCATACTTTCTGCGTCTCAGCCGACTACCCCCAACAAGAAAAGCTTACTACCGCCTGCTTCGGACTGCATCATCCTCACTGTCACTGTCCATCTGGTCCAGCATCCGGTCGATCTCGTCGCCCGCCTGAGCCTCCAACCCGGTGACTTCCTCGGCCGACCCGGCTCGTGGCTGACCATGACCATGGGTACTACCGGGATAGGAGGGCTGGCTCCACGGTACGCGCAGACTCGACTCCTGCGACCCGTTGCTGCTCCGCGGGACGTGCTGGTGCTGATGCCGCCGCGAATGCTGGGAGTGGGTCGAGTAGTACCCCGAGTGGCCGGGGCTGGACATGAATAGCAGCGTCTCGATCGCGTCCTGCTCCATTGCGCTACTCCGGGCGCGGTCGTGCTGCTCACCCGCCCCGCCACCATGGCGCGCGGACGGCATAGGGCCAGACGGTTGGAGCGGAGGCGTCCCTGGTACCAAGATGGTGTCTGAGTTTGCGCTGGACTGGGACAGGCCCACGTCCTGGTGGGAATGATGTCTGCGATGAGTGAAGGTGGGCGGGCTTATGAACTCATCTGGATTCGGACGTCGACGGCGGTTCCCGTGACTTCCTTCCTTCGAGATGATATCTACAGGCGGGGCGAGTTTTGGACGGGTGGAGTGGTCTATATGAGAATGAGAATAATGATGATGATGATAGTGATTCCTCGAGAATCCCGCATGAGGAGATGTAGCAGCCTCCGACCAGGCCGCTGGGGAGAGCCGCGCCGACCCAACAGGCCGGTTGAACCCAGCCGTGCCATACATGTCTGGCGACGACATCGTCGTGCTGGCAGGCGAGCCCAACCCCTCTGGGTGTTGTGCATCGACCTGGTCAAAATAGGCTAGCTGCCCCGATCGAACCAGCGAGTCAATGCGCGCCGTCGGCGGTAGGTCCTGGGCCTTCTGCATCTGTCGGGTCTTTTCAATTTTGGCCGCCGCGTACGAAAGGCGAGTGCGCAGGTGCACGGACAACTGAACTCATATCAGCAACCCCAGCACCCCACCAGAAGTAGAAGGAACAAGTTACCGCTGCGATTCGGCTTTCGCGGGAGAGCGACCCGATACTGCTCGACCGGAGCCTCTCCATCCCTCTTCCTCCCGTCTTCGACGTCTCCGCAACGGACTCAGCAAGCCCTGGCGCACGCTGCTTCCCCAGCGAGCCCTTTCCAGAAGGACTGCGCGATACCGAAAGTGGTCGGGGCGTGGCCTGCTGCCCCGCGGTCGCTTCCTCGATGCTCAGCTGTCTGCCTTCCGACACGGACCGAACCGAATTGGACACCTTCGACGGCTGCGACACGGCTGATGAAGTTCCCTGCGAAGCCGATACACGCGAAGAGGAGTACGAGGAACCGTGCCTATCATCGTCATACAAAGGGAACTCAGGCGTCAAGTGGGCTGTGGCCGGTCCCACCAGCGAGGAGTGATCCGTCGACGACGACGGCCCCCGCGCGATACCTCCCTGCGATTCTGGATCATTGGCAGCCTTACCGAAACCCAAAGCACCGTCCTGTCTCTCACCCCTTGCATCATGCCGAGAGTCAAGCTGTCGCGACGAGGAAGACTGCGCGGAGTGCACGTGCTGGCGCGTATCCAAGCGCGGCGCTCCGCTGCTCATGTTGGGCCCGGACTATAGAAATGTGGGCGGAACCACAAAAAGAGATGTTGAGGACTGACCGCAATGCGGCTTGTTTTTCTTTGTCTGGTACTGTCTTGAGAGCAGACGATGTTTTACGGGGAAGCAGGGCAGATACAATGACTCAAGCCCCTCCCCACCCCCAGATTGAGGGCAATCAAATTTGGATTTTTGCTGAAGTCGCAGAGAAAATCCGCATGAACTGGACGTATCTTATTCGCCGCTGATTTTCCCCCGATTGCCAGGCGTCGCGGATATTTTTGGCGCGGGAATGTCCCGCAGCCCGACCCAGTCAATCAATCCACTCTGACTGGCACACTCAGTGTACTTGAGTCTAGGCGGGATGTGTACTGGGTTCGTGGCTTTCCTGCAAGGAGGCAGATGTTGTGGAATCTTCGGACGGACGCAGCCGGGTGGCAGGCGATGCGGCAAGACGCAGCAATGTCTCTCACACGTCTCTCTCACGCGAGCCTCAATCCGAACACCAGGTCGAACGGCCAAAAGAGGACGACTCGAGGGATAGAAGGTAGAGAAAGGCCATAAGAGAGTAATAACGGCTTGCTGAATAGATCAATTGACAAACAGGCCAACAATCTATCAAGCTTGCCCATGGGGAAAACACCGGGACGCCAGACTCGCAGTCGCCAGGCGACGACGAGTCGGAGGGCGACGCGTTCACAGCGCAGTCACGTGGTGATAACCGTTGAGTCTGGAAGCCAGAAACGTCAGGCACCAAACCTGGATACTTCAGGCTCTACAACACCACCAACGACGAACAACGTCATGATCCAAAATGACAAATGACACCAAGTCAATCTATTTCTTCCTGGTATAGAGCAAGCATCAATCCCAAGAACAAGTAACAATGAGTATATGTTCAAACCATGTCAGAGAAGAAATAGGGTCCAAGCAACGAAACTCAACGCCATCCATCCCATGCAGCATGCACATAGATACACATGGACATTATTCACAGAAGCAACTTTTGAAATAAAACCTGTAAATAACCTGACCCTGAAAAAAGCAACTAGGTGCTCTACCTGCGCTTCTTGCCACCGCCGCCCCCTTCTCCGTCTTGAGCCTTCCGCTTCTTACCTTCGCGACGCCAGTAGTCATCGCGCTCCCTCTTCTCGCGCTCCGCCTTCTTCTCCAGACCCTCGGCCACCTTGGCGCGGTACACCTTGCGGCGTTCCTCCTGCTTCGCCGCGCGCTTGGCTTGCTTCTCGTTGCGCATGGTGTTGAGCTTCTGCATGAGGTCGCGTGCCTTCTTCTCCTCGCCCCCGAGGACCACCGCCCGCTTCTGCATGTAGGTCTTGTCCTTGTGGTGCTTCATCTTGGTGATTTGTGACTTGAAGGGCAGGTCCGTGGCCAGCTGGCGCGGCACACGCAGCGGGTTGAAGTGGCGCTCGGGGCGCTCGATCTTGCGGTACGCCGAGTCCTTCTCGAGCGGGGTGGGGATGCCCTTCTCGCGGCGGACCTCGCCGGTGAGGCGCATGCCGTGCCAGCCGCTGTCCGCCGCACCCTCCTCGGCCAGATCCAGCAGGTTGGTGACCGGGTTGTAGAAGCGGTGGGGCTTGATCGGGTACCAGGCCCGCAGGAAGACGATGTCACTCATGAGAATCTTGTCCTCGAAGGTGGCACGGAAGTAGCCCTCGGGCTTGCTCAGCGCGCGCTTGATCTGACCGCGGATGCCGGAGACGGTGCGGATCGAGGCGCCCTCGAATTTGGCAATCTCCAGGGAGGAGTTGAACATGTCCTTGATAAAGGCGGTGTTCTTGAAGATCTTGTAGGGAACACCCGTCAGCTTGAGCTTCTTGACGATCTCGGTGTGTTCGTCGACGTTCAGCACCACACCGGTGGCAGCGATGCGGAAGCCAGGGGCCTTGTTGGAGAAGGATTGCAAGCAGCAGAAACCGGTGTTGGGCGCCACCAGCGGGCCGTAGAAGGTAGCGAAGCAGTGCATGTGTTCGGGGGTGTACTTGAGCATACGGTTACGCGTCCGACTGTCGGATGTGCTGTAGATCGGCAGGGACTGGAAGCGGCGCCAGCCGAGGGAAAAGATGAGGGGATCGCCGCTCTTGAGAATCTTCTTATGCCAGCGGTGGCGCTTGATGCGGATCTGGACATAGCCGAAGCGGTCCTCGGTGGGTGCCAGGCCACCCACAATGACGGGGTAACGAGGGTTGAACTTCGTGGCAAACTCGCAGGGCACCTTCTCGAGAACAATACGTGCATATGTGCCGGCCTTGAAACCTTCCGCTCGGGCGCGGGAGGCCGGGTCGAGCAGATCAAACTCGGCGCGGTTGATGTCGAGTTGCTTCTGTAGCTTAGCCTTCTGCATATCGTACCAGTCGTCCTCCCCGAACTCCTCATCCCCTCCACCGTCCTTGCGCGAGTTATCCTTGGAGTTTGCAAATCCCTCGCGATCTTCCTCCTCGAAGCGGAGTCGTAGCTCTTCTTTCTTCTTCGCATTGCGCTCACGCTCTGCGTCCAGATCGACGTGACCCTCCTCTTTCTCACCCTCCTCGCCACCCTCTTCGTCGTCGGAGAGTCCGTTGAAAGCCTCACCCGTTTCCAGGTCCTCGAATTCACCATCTCCTTCGTCGTCCGAGTCAAAGGCATCGTCCACATCCGAATCATCGTCGCCGTCACCAGACAACTTGGCCGTGACGAATCTGCTTCTTAGAGACTCGATAAGCTCCTCATCCTGCCACTTCTCTTCCAGCTTGGCGTAGTCAAACTCAGGAATATGACGGAACTCCTCTTCTTCCTTCTGCTCGGCGCCGGTCTTCTTGAAGAAGGTGTCCTCTTCCTGCTCATCCTCGTCCTCGTCCTCGTCTTCGTTCTCATCACGACCGCTCCATCTGGGCATCACGGCCTCAGGGGCGATGGAGTCGTCGTACAGCATCCGAGACAAATCAGTGATGCGGAACTTCGGGCGCTTCGAATGAAGTGACTTGGCATTAGCAAGCATGTTCTCTTTCCAGCGGGCATTCTCCTCATCGTCAGAGTCCTCCTCGTCGTCACTCTCCAGAATCTGGTCCTCCACAGATGAGATAGAGCCGAGATCAGAGTCGCTATCGGCGAATTCAAGATCACCTTCGGTCGGGCGAGCATTGCCGTTTTGCCTCTCCCTGAAGTTGGCTTCGAAATCTGCGGGTGCGGAAGCATCAATCTCTTCATCCTCGCTAAGGTCCTCCTCCAGCTCATCTTCATCCAGCTCTTCAGCGTCATCATCATCCTCTGCGCTCTCGAAACCTTCGTCTTCATCGTCGACAACATCGGCATTATTGTTCTCGCCGTCGAGGAACCGAGCGTGGCGCTTGTGTTTTCTTCCGGCAGCACCATCCTCCTCGTCTGCCTTCGCAATGGCTTCACCACCACGGAAGAGGCGGACACCGCCGTCAGCTTCACCGAGAAGCTTGCGCTCACCCTGCAGGCCAACAACCAGTTGCTCGCCAAGACCGCGCTCCTCGTCGTCGGACTCGTCCTCGTTTCGTTCGAAGTTTGAGGTCTTGACGTCAATGTAAACGGCATCCTTATCCACCAACACACCACCAACATCAGACATGGGCGCGAATAAAAGCTTTTGCTTATCCCCCAATCGGCGCCGGCTGGTCTTTCCGTTGGCCTTTGCAGCCTGCTGTTCGAAGAACGGTGTCGGGCACGGATCCGGCAGAGACTCGATAGCGGAGACCGTTAAATCACCGACTCCCGGAACGTGCACCCGCGCTCCCTGAGCCGAGAAGTTGGTACCACGCAGGTAACCGTAAAGAGCTATCGTTCTATCACATTTCGGGTCCTCCTCAATCTGGGTGGGTGGCGTGATATCCAAGAAGCGATCTGCGAGGGCGTAGGGGTGGGAGTTACGCCATACGAGGGGTCGAGGGTTCTTCATCACGGACAGGAAGCGGGAGAGATTGTGGACTTCGCGATCGGGGTAACGACCGTTGACGACTCCGGAGAGGTAGAAGAGCTTGGCGCCGTTGTAGAGTTCGCTCCAGAAACGGTGCTTGAGGCGCTTCTTGGCGGCCTGCAGAGTGCTCTGCTTCTTGAAAAGGTCGAGATGGGTCAGAATACCGAAAACGTTACCGGGCATTCCGTGGGAGCCGAGGACGTTCAAGAACTCCATGGTCTCCATCTCGAATCCATAGTTACCGTCGATCATCAGCAGCACGATATCGGCGATCTTGGCGACATCGATCATGCTGGCGAGGGAATCGGAGGGCGATTCGAGGAACGTGAGACGGCGTTTCTTCGAGGTGACCACAGTCAAGGGGCCTTTCGGTGTGCTGAGGGTCTGCTTCGTGTAGCGACGGACGAGGGACTTGATAAGGGTCGTCTTGCCCACCTAGATCGAACACAACCACGGTCAAAATTTCCTATTCCTGGATTCTCGCATGTGAAACCCTGCTGGAACACTTACTCCAGGTGGTCCAACGACGGCGACGATGAGAGGAGGCGCCTCCTCGGGCAGGCGATCCACGAGGGGCACATGGAGTCTCTTTTCTTTGATCTAGATAAGTGAGGGTGCAAGGTCAGTGGCGTTGTCAAAAAGTTGTATCGTTGCGGAGGGTGGGTAGCGCATACATCGTGCGATCTCGCGCCGGCCTTGTTCAATTTGCCAGGGTTCGAGAAGGCAAAGGCTTTAGGGTTCGGTCCTGTGAGAGTGACTTCTGTCAGCTACCTGATCACGTTGAAGAAACGATGTTGGAACAAGCCGGCAACTTCATTCCGGAGGCATGCGCAAAAAGATCCATTACATACCATCATACTTTTTCTTCTCCTTGGTGGCTCGATGCGACCTGTTGGATTGCTGCTCCATTGTGGGCAAAGTGAGAGGTCTAGAAGACCTCTAGAGTGAAATCCTTTCCCCGCTTGATTCGAAGCCGTGACACAGCAAAAAAGATGAGCGCAAATCTGCAAGACTGCTCCGAATGTCTTCAGAAAGCTTGGCTCCAAAATTATTATTCCCATTTTCTTTTGCCGGAAGAAGCTTTTCTCCGAGTCCCGGGATCTTTCCCGCCCGGAGCACACTAACGGGCGGTACCTACCAGCAGAAAACTGAACTGCGCCAGGCATCCATTCAGGCGGGGAACTTCTTGTGACTAATTGATGAGTTATCGATAAACTCCCTCCCACTTATCGTCCGGCCCGGGCAAGACTCGATAAGGTCTAAACCCCACTATATCGGCCCGGTTCCTCGTCGTCGCCATTGCCAGAAGAGGTCACGACTGTGAGATATGAGCGGGGTAGTATGGGGTCGAAAACGATGGGTCATACTCGAGGAGTGCGATTATCGGCACAGTTCCCAGGATCATGATGCATTTAATGGCGCCGGATTCCTTTTCCCGAGGTCGTTTTCTAAATCAGAATCCTAATCCCTAAACTTTGGTTGCATATCGCAGGGCTTTCGTTCCATTACAGACTTGAGTAGATTCAGAGGAAGAGAACGCCCTTATAAATATGGCTCCTGCACGTCGTCCTCCGCCCGCATACACGGCTCCCTCAGACTCCGGAGTCCATGCGATCTCCCAAGTCTACAGGTCCATTTCCGAAACCGCAAACAAACCCTCTCAACGCGTCCTCGAGTCCTCCTTCACGATCCGACCATGCTCGGGGCAAGCGTGGGTGGTCCCCGCCGGCCACGTCTGTCGTCTCACCACACCGAAGGGGCCCCAGGTGGGTGATCTGAATATCTGGAACGCGAACAACCCCCGTGAGCGCCTGTGGGCTGCACGTACCCGCCAGATCCATGCCTCCCACGTGTCCGTGGGCGACCGGCTCTGGTCCAACCTGCCGTACCTGCGTCCCCTGGTATCCATCACCGGAGACTCACTCGCCGGCGGCCAGCTCCATGAGATCCTGGACGAGGAGGGCAAGAAGAAAGAAGGGAAGGGCTTTGGGACCACGCAGTTCGGCGGACGCGTGCACGACCTCCTGGGCACTCGCTGCGACCCTTACGTCAACCTCGTCATGGGCGGGGAGAGTTTCGACTTCCACTGCCATTCGAACCTGACCCGGGCGGTGGTGCCGTACGGGCTGACCGAGCTCGATGTGCACGATGTGCTCAACGTGTTTCAGGTGACAGGGCTGGACGAGGAGGGCAAGTACTTTATGGAGACTTCGCCGGCCAAAGCGGGGGAGTACTTTGAGTTCTTTGCGGAGGTGGATGTTCTCTGTGCGCTTTCCGCGTGCCCTGGAGGTAAGTGAGAGTCGCTAGTAGAAGGTGTACTGTACACAGCTAATGAGGCTTCGCAGGCGACTTGTCAGAATGGGGTTGGGAGGAAAAGGCGGACATGGGGGCTACAACTCGTCCTCTGGGGGTGGAAGTATACAAACTTGCGGACACGACGGTGTTGGAGGGATGGAAAGCACCCCAGAGTCCCAAATATCTGGGTGCACATGGCATGAAGATGCCACAGAGGGAGGATGATGGAACGGGGTATGTTGGGCTGTAACCGGGGGGTGAGGTCTCTGCAGCTTAGATTGTTGCTCTGTATGTTTAGTAGAGTGAAGCTTCCCTTTTGCACAAAGACATGAAACTGATAGATGCGGCATTCAAATTGCATAGTCCAAAATTGATCTGATTTGATTCGTTCACCTTTCGATGACACCAGGGATTGAGGAACGCGTGCGGTCAGAACGAACACTTCCCGCCCGCGGAATTGATATCGGACACGGTTCATTGACCTCGAATAACCCTGTACATTAATGCCTTGACCCTAGAGATCTGAGCAAGTCGGAGTGAGCGTTCGATCCCATGTGCCACGATGCTTGTCCAGCTTATCGCGCGGGGCCGGGGAGCCATTGGTGTCAACAAATCCCGCACCGAGAGGATCGAGAGAGCAGCGCTGGTCATGAAAAATGCCTCGTACAAGAGAGCTCAGCTAGCTCTTCTGCTTATCTTCGCTTTATATCTTCGATCGACCAGAAAAAAAAGAAATCTGCAAAGATAAGGATACGAATGGTAGGATAATTGCAATTTGTCGATGTCGAGAGTTGCCGTCGGAACAGGCTTGTCATCGAGGAAAGATTGTCTGGAATCATGGATTCGCTACTCCCGCTGACTTTGAGGCTGAAACAAGTGATACAAATACTCGGAGCTGGGCCATAAGCAAGGTTGATCATGTTTTTCCTTCAACTGATGCGACGACTCCTCCGAACCCGAAGTTTCGACTATTGCCTGATTGTGTTTATACGAATGTTCTCTGTTCTCTAACATTCGTCAAGCGGTTCCCGGACTGCAGTCATCTCACACTATCAGCATGGACTCAGAATCGGAGGCTGAGAAAGCGCCTACTGTAGGCGAGAAGGTCTATAAAGAGCCTTCACAGCCGTACGACACGATTTACAATGTTCGTCCCTGGAACAATTGTCTGAATCAGGCCGAGAGGAAATCGAACACGGTCGAGGAACATGATGATGACCCCGGTCTGCGCAAGCCAGGGGACTATAAGCAGAAACAGGTATTGCTGACACTTTTGTGCTTATTGAGGCTCAGCAAAGTTGACGTGAGCAGGTCTTCAAAGGCAGAATGCTTCTGTGGCTCGCGTATCAGTCCATCGGTGTGATCTATGGTGATATCGGGACCAGTCCGCTGTATGTCTATTCGTCGACATTCAGCGCGCCACCTTCGCGAGACGATCTCATCGGCGTCCTCTCCATCATCATATGGTCCTTGATCCTGATGGTGACTGTCAAGTACATCTTCATCGTGCTCCATGCTGATAATGATGGCGAGGGTGGGACATTCAGCACATACTCTCTACTCAGTCGCTATGTCAGCCTGTCACATCCAAGATATGCCAGATCTTGAACTAACATGCTAGCTTTAGATGAACATAACCCATCGCGATCCTCGAGAAGCCTCCCTTGTCCAAATGAAAAGACACCTGTCGAATGATCTTGAAAGAGCCAGCAGATACGCCAGGCACAGCCTCGAGACAAGCAAGTTCGCAAGGCATCTTCTGAAAGTGGTAGGCGTATTGGCCGTTACAATGGTTCTGGCCGATGGTCTTCTCACCCCAGCTCAGTCCGTCCTAGGAGCCGTGCAGGGCATTGAGATCGTCTCTCCAAACATCTCCAAAGGCACCGTTATCGGCGTGACTGATGCTATCTTGGTCGTATTGTTTCTGATACAACCGCTCGGCATCACCAAGATGACGTTTGCATTTGCACCAATTGTGATAATTTGGCTGGGTTTCAACGCTGTGTTTGGCATCTACAACCTCGTGCATTACGATGCCGGTGTTTTCATTGCCTTCAGCCCGGGTTACGCCTTCAAGTTCCTTGTTCGACATGGCGAGTCTGGGTGGCGCATGCTGAGCGGAACCTTGCTCGCCTTCACTGGTGTTGAGGCTCTCTTCGCCGACCTGGGCGCTTTCAGTCGGAAAGCAATTCAGATCAGCTGGCTGTGCTACACCTTTCCGTGTCTTCTGTTGGCGTACATAGGGCAGGCAGCATACATCAGTGTGCACCCGGAAGCCTACTCCAACCCATTCTATAAAGCAGCGCCGCCGGGTACCATATATCCGGCCTTGATTATCGCCATTCTCGCGGCGATCGTTGCATCGCAGGCTATTATCACTGCCACATTTCAGGTATGGCCCTCTTCTCTGGTTAACGCCAATGATTATGATGCATGTTCTGATGCAACAGCAGCTTTTGGCACAAGTGATGAAGCTATCCTACTTTCCCCAGATCAAGGTGGTACACACGTCCGATGTGTTCCACGGTCAGCTCTACATTCCGATCGTTAACTGGCTCTTAATGGTTGGAACGATCCTGGTAGCATCGATCTACAACAACGTATGTTGCCTCTCTACATTGCCATGGCTCTTTTTCTGACGCAAAGCAGACCACATCCCTTGGAAATGCATATGGTGTCTGTGTCATCTTCGTCACCTTCTTTGACACCTGTATGGTCTCGATGGTGGCAATATTCGTCTGGCGCATCAGCCCATTCATTGTCTTCCTACCTTGGCTTGCGATCGCTTGTTTTGATGCGGCATATCTCTCATCAGCGCTCACGAAGGTTCCTACGGGTGCATGGTTCACCCTAGCGCTAGCGACTATACTAGCACTTGTGTTCCTCTTATGGAGATTCGGGAAAGAGCAGCAGTGGTTTGCTGAGGCTGAGGACCGGTTCCCTACCTCACATTTCGTGACCAAAGATCCAGATGGTAGGATGCGTCTCACCGACCGCTTCAACGGAGTCCCTTTGAGCACCAACCCAGGAGTGGGGATCTTCTTCGATAAGGCGGGCGAGACCACCCCTATCGTTTTTAGTCAATTCGTCCTCAAGCTCACCTCCATGCCGGAAGTGATTGTGTTCTTCCACCTGCGACCTCTCGAGACGCCATCGGTCCCCGTGGAAGACAGGTATACTGTTTCACGGCTCGCCATCCCCGACTGCTATCGGCTTGTGGTGCGTTACGGCTACAATGATGAGATCTTGACTCCAAATTTAGCCAGTACCATCACGGATCAGGTCCGCAGATATCTTATCGATAACGGGCATAGCATGGAGCTGGATGGCGTCGCAATGAGTGGACATCGATCTCCAAGCACAGAAAGTCAAGGAGAAAGCAGATCGGAAGCAGCACAGTCCAGCAGCCTGGTCCGATATAACGACTCGTTGAACAAGCTCGAGCGCGCGTGTGCGCATAACATCCTCTATATCACCGGCAAGGAGCAGATGAGAATCAAGAAAGGCACCAACTTGTTCCGTGGCCTGGTGCTGTGGATCTTCTTGTGGATCAGAGATAACACTCGGGCCAAGATTGCATCTTTGGGTCTCGAGGCGGAACGAGTGATTGAAGTTGGGTTTCTGAAGGATATCTGAGGCTGTGCAAAGGGGTGATTACCAATAGGAAGTGACCCAAGTTAACGGGGGAATATCACGACAGACTGTACAGAGATCACGAATCATAGGCACGAACGACATGAATATCCAGTATTGAAGCCATGCTTGATGTCTCGGAGTTCGCAAGTAGTACAGTATGTCAGAACAAGTTTTTCCTGACAGACTGATCTTTTGGGAGTTTCCCTTGTCGTCACCGTGCATGAGATGGGATAAGATCGTTGATCCTCACGACAGATCCCGATTGGGACAAAGGCGTTGAGCTGAGCCGAGGGGCTTTCAATCAGGCGGCCACGTGACCATCCGATAGCGTCATCGTGCATGCGTCATGGCTTTTCTGGTGGGGGATAAACAACCGTCTTATCGCAATGGGTGACTTCACTCCGCTTGTAGCCTGATCAGTAGTAGACTTGACAAGTAGGATAACTTAAAGTTGACCAAGTGACACATATGTTGTCAGGCATGGCGCAAGTAGTAAGAAAGGGAAAGAAAACGAAATGCCCCTCCCCCTCTTACCGGTAAAGTGGGCTAGTTAGTGGCTGTAACCACCACCACCATCATTACCACCATCAACCCCTTATCAGCCGTGCGGGCAACGGGCAACTCCTCCCCCCCCGCAGAGCAAGGGTTGCCTATTCAGACTAGAACCACGCAACAAGAGTATAAAACCTTCTCTCGTCCCCCTTCCCCCCGAGCACCGCTTTTCTTTCCCACAATCCACTTTCCATAAACCACTCCCTCCATCGCAACTTTTCCAGCCATCATTCTCACTAGATTCTCACGGCTCTCTGCCTTTCATCACACCGCAACCAAAATGCCTCTTTACAACGTTCGTTGCGCTCCACTTCCCCGCTGATCCCCCCCTCTGCCCCCTCTCCGGAAACACTAACCATTGTTTCAGGTCACCCTGAAGAAGGACTCTCCCCCCGAGGAGTTGGAGAAGTAAGTGACTTTGAGTGGCCTCCTGTATGAACACAGGCTAACATCTTCTTTTCCTGTCAACAGGGCCAAACAGCAGGCCACCGAGAAGGGCGGTACCATCAAGCACGAATACTCTCTCATCAAGGGCTTCACGTAAGGCAGCCACATCCACCCTCCCGCTACCCAACTACTCCACCCGCACAACCCACACTTCCGAAACAAATCTCGAGAGGGCAGACTAGCTGACTACTGCGCCAGTGTTGAGTACCCCGAGGACAGCGTCCTTTCGCTCGAAGCCAACGAACACGTGCATGTCGAGCAGGACGGCGAGGTGCGCACTCAAGCGTAAACATCCTCCAACTTTCCTCTCACTTGCGGAGACAACAGACAACACTGAGTCGGGAAGCTTAAAGGATGTGTGTCATGTACGAGTTACGAAATCATTCTAGTTCACTGTAGAGCAAGAGGCTTAGCATCATGAGTGTGAGGACCGGATCGTCCGCTGCGCGGCGATTCCGAGCTGAGCGCGGTGTTTGTCTTTTGTTTCTTTGCATTTTTTGTCAATGATAACATACATCGATTTCACAATATATTTTTTCGCCAGCGTAATGACCATCTCTCCTTAGAAGAACTGTTGTTCGGAATATCTACCCTCCCTGGCTAGTCAGAATACAAGTCACCAAGCCCTCTTCCGCAGCCACCGCCTGCTAGTGCCGCATAGGTCTCAGTGTAATACAAATACAGCTTATATACTGACATCGACGATTTGCTGTGTATTTGGCAGTACATATATAATAAAGTAAGTTGCTTCCCACCAGTAGACCCTCGAAGAGTTGTATTCTGGCTGACCAAGGAAAGTAATCTGAGAGCATTTCGCTTGCTGTAGCTAATGCAGGTCTGCAAATTACAAAAGGGAATGGATATCACAATACGCCTCGCCTGCGCAGTACAAAGTCATCGAGGTCTTCAAATGCCTCTTCCTCTTCATCTTCTCTGCCCGAACAGTACGTGACTGGGTCGAAGATTTCCCAAAAGATGTTTCGGGCGTGGGACTCAACTTGAGTCTTTTTCCTCTGTGTGTGTTCTTCCTTGACGGGGGTTGTTGTTGGTAACCCTGAAATTTATCGCTGTCTCCATTTGGTTTATCATGGAGCTGTAGACAATGACGAGATCGCTCCCATCTATTGTGCCGTAAGCCTTGCTACTGTAAAGAATCCGGAAAGATGGAGATGAAAGATAGAGAGAAGGAGGAGAAAAAGGCAGGAAAAGTAGACAAAAACATCGAAAAGTAGATGCAAGTATCTGGGTGAGTTAATATAAGTTCTATGGTGATTCTATATACATCTACTTGATGGAAGGTGAATACATACTAGGTAGTGGCCAACAGCCTCCCAGCCTAAGCAAGGAAAGAGTAGGTTATTTACCTATATGGCAAAGCACAAGCCCTAATGTCGTACTCTAATAATGTAGTTCAGCAGTGAAGAGAGCAATATATTCTTCTGCATGATATTGGTTATGTCTACCAGTTTGAAATAGTAGCAATAAAGGTAGAGCAAAGGCAATCGGGATGCAAATGGAACATGCAACCGGGTGAAACCGCCTGTTAGCAGTAATAAATGCACCGGGTCTCTTGGTGCTGTAAGGCCTCAATATAACAATTGAATCCCTGGGCTACTATTTATCATTTTAGCAACGTATTACTTTGTGACTACAGTACATTTCTACAGCCATGTGATCTACCTTCAGAAAATATTACGTGACGGGCTGTATTCTTACCTGTATATAAGGTAATCTTTGCATAATCACCTATTCGGGTGATATGGGAATTCCTTCATGATAAATATAGTATAGACGAAAAGCTATATCTTCCGATAAACATACTAAGGGAATATTTCCAGGTCTATGTAGCAAAAACAAACAAGAGGGCATAAGAATATCGTATCGATATGTTGCGGAAACCGGCTAAGGGCGGATTCTTATGACAAGGTCTTGTAATGGCAATTATGATATTCCGCAAGGGAAACTGATCATATTGTTACACTGCATATTTTCTGGTAGTAGCCTTGCGATTCCAGTAATTAGGCCGATGAAATGGTAGGTATATGTGATTGGGAAGATAAGATATTATCGGCTATTTGCGGTGGAAGAAAGCCAACTGGCTGGAAACAAGCATACCGCCTTTCGGCAGAATTGCGGGAATCCCGCCAGCAAGGACGGCAGTGAGGTCATTTCCGATAAGTTAACCTCCGCGATCTGATGCTGAAGGATGGATACAAACCGTGATGACACTACCACGGGCTTTGCAGATGCCGTCTGTGGGTGCCAGACTCTCGCGCACACACCTAAGCACCCTCCCTAAGATACACCCTTGGTTGTCGTCATCTCCTCGACACGTCTCAACTTCCCAGCACCCCTTCGCGTACGGGGCTAACGATGAAGTCGCACGTCTTGCAGCCAGTCGTCGACGGCCATTGACGCTGGCAGACTTGCTCAAGTACGATTTTCCCTCGGCTGCTACAAGCCTGGGACTGCCTCGAAGTAATAGTGCATACTGACGCTGACGTCTGCTCAGACACGGGAGACCGCCGTTGTCCAAGGATGCCCTCCTGGCCTCGGCCAACTTCACCCTGTCCCTGCTCCCAGCACGGCTGGCATCACGAATCGAAGCGCTCCGGAACCTCCCCTTCATCGTCGTATCGAACCCCCATGTCACGCAGATCTACAACAACTACCTCCACTCACTCTCCACTCTCCTCCCCTACCAACAGCGGCAGGTCACCACCGTGGAAGAGTTGACCCAGTTCGCCGATGTCCTGGCCGACCTGGTACACACGCACACTAACACGATCCCAATTCTCGCCCGCGGGTTCCTCGAATGCCGCCGTTACATCGATTCCACCGATGTCACCCGCTTCCTGGACACCCACCTCCGCGCCCGTATCGGCACCCGCCTCATCGCCGAGCAACACCTGGCGCTTCATTTCGCCTCGCAGCCGATCCGGGACAGCCACCACGAGAGCAATGGACAACAAGAACCACAATCATCGCCCCCAGTCAAGGACGCTGCCGCGGCCTCGTCCAACTACATCGGGGTGATTGACACCGCCCTGCAACCGGCCCGGATTGTCAAGCTCTGCGAGGACTTTGTCGGCGAGATCTGCGAGCTCAAATACGGCGTGCGGCCCCGGCTCGTCATCGGCGGCCAGCCGGACGCCTCGTTCGCACACGTCCCGGTCCACGTCGAATATATCCTCACCGAGCTGTTGAAAAACGCCTTCCGCGCGACCGTTGAGTCCGGTAACGGCCACGAACCCATCGAAGTCACCATCGCCGCCGCCCCGGACGTCCCCGCCTCCCACCATCACCACCACGATCCCCTCGCCAGAATGAACACGAAAGGCTGGCAGCAACCAACCCAACAACAACTGCAACAGGACCACCCGTACCCTCCTCAATCCGAGGCAGACCTAGGCTTCGAAATGGACAACACCGTGGTCGGCACCGCCGACGCCAACGAATCCATCAAAGCCTGGACCACGCCGCCGTCCGCGCAGTGCATCACGATCCGCATCCGCGACCGCGGCGGCGGCATTCCCCCCGAAGTGCTGCCCAATATCTGGTCATACAGCTTCACGACGTTCTCGGAGTACGATGACCACCACGGGGGCTCGGAGAGCAACGAAGGGATGGAGGCACTGAATACAATCGCGTCCACCAGTGGTGGCGGGGCGAATGGGCATCTAAGCAGCATCGCTGGACTCGGGTACGGGCTGCCGTTGAGTCGCGCGTACGCGGAGTACTTTGGGGGCAGTATTGCCATCCAGAGTCTCTGGGGCTGGGGCACGGATGTGTATTTGACGTTGCAGGGCGTGGGGAATGTCTCGTGATTCGTGAGCTGTATTTTGGCAGGTTCTTCCTACAGGGTGAGAACAACGAGTGTGTCCACTATCGATTGTTTTGCGGATCTTGGTTAGAGGTTACTCGGCGGCTAAGTAGCTACTGGCTAGGATAGTATGATTGAGGTTCGGGACTAGTTGGGCTCGCCATGTGTATGCTGCGTACTGAGTACATTTCACTCTTGCCTTAAACCCTGGCGGAAAAGTTTCTATAGACGGAGGAAACAACCCCAATGCTACCTACTCGGGTGGGTTGGCCAGCGACGAGTACCAGGATTGGAAACAAGACGAAGACGGCAGACCGGCCCTATCCATCTCGTTGGCTGCTTAGCCGATCTCATAGTCCAGCCCAACATATTCTTTCACCAGAACTAAGTAAAATGATGCACTTCTTCATTTCAGCTTGTAATGTCTCTCTGAATAATGAATGGATTGGGAGTATCTACACGGTCACCGCATGTCACGTGTTCATATATGATCGTCTGTCATCGGGAGACTGATTGGGGGTTGGAGTTTTTGAGATAAAGGGTGTTTATCTCTTTAAGCGAACTGATACGAAATCTCTGGGAGAGTAGTCCTCAACATCCAATCCATATCCCTTGTAGGCAGCACCAGACGCAGCTCCCAGCCTCTAAACCCGCGAGCAATCTCATCAGCCTTGGAAACTAGAGAAAACTGCGGTCGACTCAGAGCGTGGATTAGATTTTTACAATCCCGAAAGCAGCGATTCGTACAAAAAAGCAGCCTCTTGTTCACATTAGCATATACAGGTCAAAAGAGTATATACACCAGAAAGAATCCAAGATTAGACAGATGTAAATATAAACAAGATGTCGTAAGTCAGTAGCACGTATAGGGTCAATTAAAATCCTCCAGCACCACGCACACGTTGAACAGCACCAACCACGCCCTTCGCCCAGCTGAAGCGACCAGGATCAATGCCAATGGACCCCTCAGGAATTTCATTGGTCGTAGGATCATGCCAGCAGCCATCTTCCGGGCTGACTGCACCGTACAGAGCCGTGTTCTGGTTACGGTCGATAGCCTCCCGCCATGCTCGGCAGACAATCGGTGAGTCGAGAAGAAGGTTCACTTCTTGGCTGTGGTAGAAGGACTGTGTGTCGAGGTTGCCGTTTCCTATTTGACGACGTTAGATCACTAACAACAGCATGGTCGCATCACAAAAATGCCTGATTGATGTGACCTACCCTGAATAGCCACCTTCTCATCGATGATCATCAACTTGATATGACAACTGCGCCGCTTGAACTTGTTGTGAATGGGCTTGGTCTGATCCTTGGCGACGTAATTGTAGATTCGAAGTCGGGAGCGTAGTTCATCGGTTTCCAGCGATTTGTACATCCGATGCGCGATCATTTCATTTGTACCATTCTGGAACGGAAGTAGCTCCCCAGCATCATTGTAGCCCAGACACAAATATGCAGTGACCGTCACGCCGCGAGTCTTGATAGCCTCCAACAGAGCTTGAACGATGGGTTCGGCGTTCATGTTCGGTGTTTGAATGAAGATCGATTCTTGAGCATTGTGTATGGCGGCGAGAAAACTGCTGTTCTGAGGTGTATGGACGCTCGTGTGGTTCGGTGCTAGTATTGCTTTGTTAGTGACCTATTTACTGCTAATAGCGCGCGATCAGACTTACCTCCCCAAGGTTCTCGGTTGACTACAGCCATTGGGAAAGGATCATGGGGCGGAAGAACAATATAAGGCTGCATCTGGAGCTCTTGATCGCGTTCCGAAGCGTCTCCCGTCGTATTTGGCTGGATCGTTGTATCTTGGTCGCGGTCAGTAATCTGCAATGAGAGTTCCGAGGGTCAACATACTCAAACGACGAGTGACAGCTTGAATTTTGTTTTCACCGTCTCGAGGCTCAAGTAGCCCATTCATTCGCTCTGCTTCATGTTTTAAATTCGTATCATAGTGAGACTCCTGTACGGTGAGCTCAGGAAGAGGACCGGGTGCTGGTGCTGCATGGTCCAGCTCGACGGTCGACTGGCACGGGATCGCGGCACCCGTGGCTGGCGAGGCGAGCATCGGCAGAGTGGGCTCCAAGGGGCGACCCCAAGAGATCAATGCCGTATCGTAAAGGCCATCGACGATGGGCCCCTCAACATGAATCATCATTTCCAGGTTGTCATTGTCCTGGACGTTGCTGCTCTGTAGCAGCGCAATTCGACGATCAACGACCATAAATTTGGCATGGAATGTGCCAAACACTGGTCGGTGGTAGTTAATGACCTGCAGGTTTATATTAGGGATCTCCTCGGACGATGGGAGCTTCACCTTCCCGCCGCTGTACTTCTTTTCGGGTACGGGCAGATGGTTCTCAAACAGCTGCTGCGGGTCACCCCGATCGTACACCATCTTCACAATCACCTTTTCACCGCGTTCGCCTGCTCTTTTAGAGAGCTCACGAAATGCATTGGTGATAAGCGTGGATGCATCGGAGTGGATCCAGAAGTTAGTTGCCAGGAAGACCTCCTTCTCCGCACGCACGATGCAGTTCGCCATGTGTCGACACAAATCTGGTAAGGGAGCGATAATGGTCAAGGGTACGACGCCATGACTTCCCATTAAGGGCGGAGAGACGACGCCCGCCATAGGGTTCTTATCTAACGCACAGAGAGCATCGTGGTAGATCTTGCATCAGAGGAGTCAGCAATCATCCCCGGCCCTTTCGAAGTTTATCGAGCTGACTGACCTGAAGGAAAAGCTTGCTTGGCTGGGAATTACCCCAGTTCCCGCACTCTGCCGCCTTTTGCCATTCATCTTTGTCGGTCAACGACCCCTTCGAGTCGAAATGACTGTTGGATTTGTGATCGTTGTAGAGGCGGTGAAAGACTTTTGGGGGTGACTGGGAGGGATCGCGTAACAGCTCGGATGTGACGGTCTGATCTTCATGGCAGAGCCTGTAAACACTGTCCGGTAGCATGGTGGTGCGAAAATAATTAGGACTTTTAGGCTGACGAAAGAACCAGATAACGGCGGTACTCAGACATATGGAGAAGAGGGCCCCGGATAGCTTAATATAGAGCAGTAAAGTGGATGAGGCACCGTCGTCCGGTCGCAAAAGGGCCGCCATAAATAATTACCGGCGCACCGGCAAGCTGTGACGTAAAAGTAAGAGTGCTAGTATTGTGATGCCTACGCGGCATGTCAGCAACTAATTTATGTGACCGAACCAAACCTCTTTACCTAGGCACTGTTCTGGCGCGATGGTTCGCACGCTATCTTGGATAATTAACAGTGATAATGTTATCCTCCAGTCCATGGAAGATGCGCACACACATTGCAGGGGTTGCTTTTACCGTCGCACATGGCAATGACGAAAAATGGAGCAGTATTGTCTTGCTGGGCTGAGCCACCACGTCATCGGCCCCAGTGCCAGATGGATCCATTCCACGTGTAACCGGCTTGGCTTTGGAAACAAGCTCCAAGAAAGGGCGGGAACCCGGCAAACAACTTGATAGGGCTGATTTGCGTCTGATGTAAGAAAAAATCGAGGTTCTCGGAAAATATTGGTGCAGGTTAGTGCCGGTGCAGTGTATGTACTCCTGATGAGCTGAGTTCTGTAGTTATAGTATGGTATGGTGCAGCGGGGAAAGAAGTGGTACGGCAGAATGCTTCTCCTTCCCTCCTCGCTTAGAAGATTCACTGCCTCTACCAAGTGGCTTAGTACCTCAGAAAGTCAATTCCATAACTTCCCCATTTTCCCCTCACAATCCACCAGCCATCGTCCCATCTTAACCTCGGCTTGAGATCCACTGCTCGGACTTCAACCCGAGCCCTTACTTTATCAATCAGTCAAAATGCGTTCTTCTCTGCACCATCCCCCTCATCTCCCACTTTTCCCGCTCGTTCTCATCCATATCAAATCCTGAAGCCCTGATCTTGATTGAAGCCATCACCATGTAGGTGTAATCCATGCTTGAATATCCAGGCGGGAAATCACTGACGAATCTACCAGGGTCTACACAGCATCTTTTGCCTTCTTCGAGGCTCTGTGGGAGGTATGCCAACTCAGACCCCGACGACCACATGTCTCACAGCATGAGCTGACTTGACAGGCTGGCGTCACTCATGTCTTCGTAAATCTGGGTTCTGATCATCCCTCAATCCTGGAAGCCATGGTCAAAGGCCAAAAAGAAAAGCCCAAGGAGTTTCCTAAGATTGTAACATGTCCCAATGAGGTGAGTCGCTTCCTTATCACCAGGCCATCGACTTCAAGCACCTCCGCACTAACCCCGCAATCCTTCGTTCTTGGCAGATGGTGGCTCTCTCCATGGCCGATGGCTATGCGCGTCTTACTGGGAAGCCTCAATGTGTGATCGTTCACGTCGACGTGGGCACGCAAGGTCTCGCTGCAGCTATTCACAATGCTTCCTGTGGTCGTGCTCCGGTTCTGATCTTTGCCGGTCTTTCTCCCTATACAATTGAGGGTGAGATGCGGGGTTCTCGCACCGAATACATCCACTGGATCCAAGATGTTCCGGACCAGAAGCAAATCGTCTCTCAGTACTGTCGTTATGCTGGAGAGATCCGGTCGGGCAAGAACATCAAGCAGATGGTAAATCGAGCTTTACAATTCGCCACAAGCGACCCTCAGGGTCCTGTCTACCTGGCCGGTGCTCGAGAAGTTATGGAGGAGGAGATCACCCCGTACTCTATCAACCAAAGCCAGTGGGTACGGGTTGCTCCACCAGCACTACCATCGGAAGGAGTGGAGTTGATTGCAACTGAGCTTGCGGGAGCCAAAGAGCCCTTGGCCATCGTAGGATACTCGGGCCGCAACCCCCAGGCAGTGAAGGAGTTGATCACTCTAGCCGACACATTCAAGGGCCTTCGCGTTCTAGATACTGGAGGCTGCGACATGTGCTTCCCAGGTGACCATCCAGCGTCTTTAGGAATGCGGTTTGGGATCCATGATACGATAAAAACAGCAGATTTCATTCTTGTCGCCGACTGTGACGTACCATGGATCCCTACCATTTGCAAGCCTTCCGACACCGCCAAAATTGTCCACGTCGACGTGGATCCTCTCAAGCAGCAGATACCTGTGCACTACATCAACTCGAGCGCAACATACCGGGCGGAATCTGCGACAGCATTCAAGCAGATCAACGATTACATTGCATCCAATCATCAGCTACAGCAATCTATCAACACAGCAGAGAACCAGGCACGGGGCGAACGCCGTGAACAAGAATTCCGAAAGACGCGCAAGGCAATCGTCGATATGGCCGTGGCCCCAGCAGGCGGGGACCGGGCGCCATTGAACGCGTCGTATCTCATCTCCCAGCTCCGGGGAGGCTGTCCTGCTGACACCATCTGGGCGATCGAGTCCGTGACGCTGACTGGTATCGTTTCCGATCAAATCGCGGCAACTGTTCCCAAATCATGGATCAACTGCGGCGGCGGCGGTCTGGGTTGGTCTGGTGGCGGTGCTTTGGGCATCAAGCTCGCGACCGATCTCGAGCACGGAGGCAATAACAAGGGCAAGTTTGTCTGTCAGATCGTGGGCGACGGCACGTACCTCTTCTCGGTGCCTGGCTCCGTGTACTGGGTGTCGCGCCGGTACAACATCCCCATCTTAACGATTGTCTTGAACAACAAGGGCTGGAATGCCCCGCGGAGGAGTATGCTGTTGGTGCACCCCAACGGCGACGGCTCCCGGGCCACCAACGAGGACCTCAACATCTCCTTCGCGCCCACTCCGGACTACCCCGGAATCGCGAAAGCAGCCTCAGGTGGTGAGTTCTGGGCGGCTCAGGCGTCCACGGTTGCGGAGCTCCGCCGCTTGCTGCCTGAGGCCATCAAGAGTGTACAGCATGGCACCACGGCTGTGTTGGAAGCGCAGCTGGATGGGACGGAGGGCAAGTACGTTGCGAAGCCGAGACTTTAAGCTCCTGAATCTTGGAATCGTACGTTCGCAAGGATGTCATACATGGAGCGTTTACATCAAAGCAAAGAAATTCGATGAATCAAGATATTTTAGACATCGTCAGATTGCGCCCTCGTGCTTAGTTCGTAAAACATGCGGGTATTTCCAATGCTTCTGACTTTGATCGGGTATTTGGGTGTCGCCTTGAGAGGATCAGACGCGCGCTAGAGCGCTGACTACCAATTCCCATATTCCCCTATTATTTGCGAAAGGTTAACCCTAACTTCCAAAAAGTAGGTGTCAAGTTCGCTTGTGCTACCCTAACATCTGCCACGATATTCCCACATGGTTCAAGCAAGCAATCAAACAATGCATTATTCCTACTAGATGAGTAACCTAAGTAAGGAGTGTTCACAGTCTCAGCAAACCCGCCCCCACCCCTGTTTCAGCGCATGTTCCGCGCGCATTTTCAGCCTAAGATTAACCAACGAAACGATGAAGACACACGAAAAGAAGCCAAGACCCAGAAGGAAAAATCCAGCAAAACAACGACACAGACAGTCAAAATCAGTTGATGATCCATCAAACAAGCTCAGACGGGAGCGTCGGAGTCCTTGAACTTGGAGAGCTTGAGCACGTTCTTGGCGTTGTCCCTGCCGACACGCAGGTAGCCATCGCGGCCGCCGAGGATCTTCTTGAGCTCGTCGGAGTTGTTGTCGAACCAGCCGCAGCCGTTCTCCAGCCGCTCGTAGGGGTAGTCGACGCTGAACATGATGCGGTCGACGCCGATCTCCTCGGCCACGAAGCGCAAGGTGTTAGTGCTGAAGTGGCCGCTGGTGGTGACGTAGATGTTGTTCTTGAAGTAGTGCAGGACGTCGCGCTCGCACATGGGGTCGCCGTTCTTCTTGGCGAGGGGCCGCTCGACGTCGTTGATCCAGTGGTTGGCGCGCCAGAAGTCGAAGGGGATGCGCTCGCCGAGGTGGCCGAGGATCAGCTTGAGGTTGGGGAAGCGGTCGAAGACGCCGTTGGTGATGAGGCCCATGACGTGGCGGCCGACGGCGTTGCAGAAGCTCTGCGGCGGGCCGACCAGGTACTTGCGGTTCTCGTAGTGCTCCTTGTAGTTGTCGCTGGTGGGCGCGGCCGGGTGCAGGTAGATGGGCACGTCGAGCTCGACGGCCACGCGCCAGAATTCGTCGTACTCCGGCTGGTCGTAGTACAGGCAGCGGCCGCGCTGGTTGGTGTGCTGCACGTCGTTCAGCAGGGCGCCGTGGAAGCCCAGCTCCTTGACGCAGCGCCGCAGCTCCTTGCCCGCCTGCGCCGGGTCGTGCATCGACAGCGCCGCGAACGCGCCCAGCCGGTCGCGGTGGTCCTTGATCTTGTCCGCAATGTAGTTGTTGACCTCGCGCGCGTGCGACTCCGCCTTCTCCCGCTCCCGGATCCCCTGGATCCCCGGCACCGTCAGCGACAGCACTGTGTAGCCGATCCCGTTGTCCTCCGAGATCTTGAGCCGCTCGCCCGTGATCGACTTGATCTGCCGCAGGTACCGCTCCAGGTCGTCCGGCGCCACGTAGATCGCCGCCTGGTCGCGACTCTGATCCGCCTCGGAGGGGATCTCGAAGGCTTCCTCGATGGTGACCTTTCCGCGCATTTTGGTGGGAGGCTTGGAGGACTTGCGGAGGAAATTGATGAAGGACAGAATGCTGGTATTCTGCGTTGTGGGGATATTGAACAAAGTTGGAAACGTCGATGACTTCGAGAGACACTGATGTCTTGAGTTCTCGAGTCTCTGCATGCTTCAAGGGTCATTATATAGATCGATTTGGGGATTTAACCATGGTAGATTTGACATGATGGCCCATGACGAAAAAGGCCGGCCCTCGATTCCATTCTCAGCATTGCGGCTCGAAGAGCTCCGAGTTGAGCTTCTGGCCTGGAAAGAGAGGGTCTGATGGTTCCAGATTCAATGTCGACTTTCGGTCGAGTCTTCCCAGGCCTTTCGTCTTGCGGGGTAGAACTTTACTTCATCTTTGAGAAGTTGGATGAGCATTGAGGTGAAGAATGCATGTGATGGTGAGCGCGATGTGATGCTTGTCTTATGCTGAGTTGACTGATGTGGCTTTCGTGTGAGAGGGGAATTTCTAGGGTTGAAGGAGGGGAAGTTAGCCATGGATAGTCTCCGCACGCCCCGCACGGAACATTGAACTTATGCCGTTTATTAGTTGAGAACCTAATGCCGTTTATTAATACTGCGTCCGGGATTGTTGTTTGGCGCATTAGCATAAAATATCTTCCCAATTGATATCATTTCAGAATGCTAAAAGCGCACCTTTCAGGCGACATATGTTCTCAACTAATACGCGGGTATCGTGCTTGGCCACATCTCTACAAGAATCAAGACATTAATTAGGACTTTTTGAAAAGATTAGACATAATTGAAAATACAACACTGTATATAGTTTTGGTTTCAGATGATCTGGCTAATGAGCGTATTGATATTCTAAATATTTTTGTTGTACTACAACCGGCTCCCAGCTCGATGCTAATTTGTCGTTGTCCTGGTCTGGATACTGAAGGTAATAAAAGGGCCCTAAGCTAGAATTAGGCTGCGGATCTAAATTGATCTGAGATTGAATATTTGCTCGGAAAACAGTGCTTTGCCTTATAGTTATAAAAGGAGCTGCTTATTAAGGTGTTTGATATGGGCCTGAAGGACCCGAGGGTAAAGAGGGCCTTGATCGTTCTGGTTGAGCAGGTATCTAATGTGCTGTCTTCTGCCACTCCCATTCCAATTCACTTGTACCAACCGCCCTTGATCATATTCTTCCAGGTCATGCACTCTCCCTCTGCCTCTAACCCTATAGTCCGCTGGATCCTCATAAAATGTCTCCAGCTTCGATCACTCCAATATCGCACATTGCTCATCCATATCCTGAGCCCCCTTTCATGCAGCCTAGGCATGCACGAAGTTTTCTATGACAAATTAGATCATATTGTCATATTTGCGCAACACGGGTACTGCGCATGGAAGGTTTTCGGTTATAGTTCCTCATTTGACTCATTTGGCAGCAATATGATACCATGGGCACGGCACTGCACTGACATCTTTGGGTGTAAGGAACCATGGCTGATCGGATCTCCGATAAGCCTGGCTCCGATGCCGGCGATAGCCTTATCTAGGCGTGGGGCTGTCATACCGCCGATATGCACCATTACCGCTTCTCAAATTCCCCCTCCAATTGTCGTCATGCTCTACCCTTGGGAGATCCCTGCTTGGAGATCCAGATTCGCAGGGTTCTGTTGAAGGGATCGCAGATGATGCAATGATTCGTGTTTACCCCAGGTTTCTGCAGATGCGGGGAAAAGCATCAAATCCGTCTCTGTCGGAAATAACTCGATCATGTACGGAGTATGCAGCGTGGTATTTGGATTACATACAGTACATACAATAATACCCCGCCACGCCTTACCGATGACAGCATTCGCAATTCGATAGAATGATTTTACCATGCCTCCCAGAGTCAATGCAATCGATCCACTTGCTCCTCAGATATCACACTCACTTGCCAATCACAATTGCCAGGGGAAGCTGCTGTATCTAGTCCTGCAGTGCAGATTGCTATCGTGGACAAATCGCCGTTGCAGTGCGCGACGCTTGCCGGCGGAACCGGTCCGCCCGAGCTTTTCTAAAGCGGAGCAAAAAGCGGACGGGCAGTCGTCGGAGTGTGACTCGATTTCCTTTCCTTCCCTTTATTCTCTCTTCTTTCCCACTCATCTTCCGGTGTTGCAACATCTCTTTCCCTTCACTCTATTCTTTCTGCACTTTTTTGACACAAAGTGCGAAACTTACAACAGTACAAATCACTTACAGTCTATCCTTTCCAGCTACTAATTCGACCATGAGCCCCGCGGCCGTTGACTCGGGCTCGGCTTCCGCTGCCGGACCATTGACAGTCGACGCCATCCCGGCACTCAGAGCGAAGAGCGCAAAGATTCCCTTGGGTGTTGCGCCTGCGACCCATAGCGACCTTTTCAAGAGCCCAGTACGTCCGTCTCTGGGTTATGTTGATGGCGCACGAAACTAACCCCTTATCAGCACTGCTACACCAAGCCACAGGCCAAACGCTGGGATGGTTAGTACCCGCCACTATGTTGCTAGGACTGAATCCTGATTTGTTCCCAGATATTTTCTCCATCGAGGCAAAGGCTCGGAAGGTTCGTCCGTCAAACTCCGCTGGCCTGGTTGCTCGTTTCGAAAGCTAATATGTACTCGTTGAATGTCTTTAGACCTCAACATTGAAGGGTGCGGCGCAGTATCTCAAGAACCCAGGCCTGATCTCCCTTGGCGGCGGGCTCCCCTCTCCGGAATATTTTCCCTTCGATGAACTCTCCGTGAAGGTTCCGACCCCTCCTGGCTTCTCTCCCGAAGAACGCAACAAATTCGGCGCCCTTTTGACTGCAAAGAAGGGAGACACGCGTGACGGAACAAGTTTATACGGTGAGTGTTGAACGACCACTTTCCTCTCGAGAAGCTTATTCAACGGCTGAGACTGTTTTCAACAGACTTGGAAGTTGCGCTTAACTACGGCCAGGCCACGGGATCCCCGCAATTGCTGCGGTTCGTCACGGAACACACAGAGGTATGTCGCTGACAGGCCAACCACACTGCAAGAAGCTTGGTTAACGACTGATCCTTGGCGACTAGCTAATCCACAACCCCCCTTACTCCGATTGGCAATGCTGTCTGACGCCTGGCGGTACCTTCGCCTGGGATGCTATCCTTCGCATTCTGTGCAACAGAGGCGACTACATCATGATGGAAGAATACACTTTCTCGAGTGCCAAGGAAACTGCGCTTCCTCTCGGCCTCAAGGTAGTCGGGATCAAGATGGACGAACAGGGTCTTCTGCCCGAGGCACTTGACGAGACTCTCAGCAACTGGGATGAGGCGACTCGCGGTGGCCGCAAGCCTCGCGTACTCTATACTATCCCGACGGGACAAAACCCCACAGGTGCAACCCAATGGGCTGACCGACGTAAGGCTGTGTACGAGGTCGCTCAGAAGCATGACATCTTCATTGTGGAAGACGAGCCATACTACTTCCTGCAGATGCAGCCTTATACCGGCGCCGACGGCACGCCCGCACCGCCCCCGGCCAATCATGCCGAGTTCATCAAGTCGCTTGTCCCTTCATATCTGAGCTTGGACACGGACGGCCGCGTTTGCCGGATCGAATCCTTCTCCAAGGTCCTTACTCCTGGCTCGCGTGCCGGATGGCTGGTTGCTCCAGAGCAGTTCATTGAGCGCTATATTCGTCACAGTGAGACTACTGCCCAGAACCCGAGCGGTATCTCGCAGATTCTCCTCTTCAAGCTTCTGGACGAGCATTGGGGCCATGCTGGGTACCTTGACTGGCTGATCAATCTTCGTATGCAATATACCGGTCGTAGGGATGCCTTGGTGGTTGCTTGTGAGAAGCACCTCCCACAGGAAATTGCTAGCTGGGTCGCACCCGCAGCGGGCATGTTTGTAAGTTCTCAGATATCCTACGAGTGGATTTTAAACTGACTAGTATTCTAGCACTGGATTGGTATTGATTGGCAAAAGCATCCCGGCCTCGCAGCAGGCAAGACCCGTAACCAGATTGAAGAAGAGATCTTTCTCGCTGCTGTTGACAACGAGGTCCTTGTCTCCAGGGGTAGCTGGTTCACGGCCACTGAAGTTGGCGGGGGTAAAATGTTCTTCCGTGCAACCTTCGCTGCCGCCAGTTTTGAGAACATTGATGAAGCCATCCGACGTTTCGGCAACGCCCTACGGGTGCAATTTGGTCTATAGACGCGTAACTTCTTTTTGATACCCTAGTTGGATAAGTACATATGAAAAGAGGTTCAGCATGTAAGCGACCGGGGAAGGTACTCGGGTGCTCTGGGCACTTGACGTGCCATTCTTTACGACCTTGGCTTCCTAATAATCTCAAAGTTAGAGCTAGACAGACACTTTAAATGCAATTTACCATCACTTCATGACTATTATTTGCATGTGCTTACTGCAGCACGATGTGGTCGGTCTAGATCTAAATTCGTAGCCCGAGCAAGAAGCATAGCCGCGTAAAAACATTTTTCCGCCCCTGATCCACAAGTAGAACGATTGATTAGGAACTTTAATCGGACGTTGCTCAACCCTGATAACGCGTTACATGTCGGAAATCCGGTCCATGGTGAGATAATGGCGAGCTACTTTGGCGATTTATAATCCTAGCCTGAGTCTTACAGCTTTGATACCCCTAGTGTTTTCCTTTCATCGCCTGTTTTCCTGTCGTCTTTAGGCTTAATCTTGGACTCGTTGTATCCTTGCCCCTTTGTTAGCCAGCTGGATTGGTTTGCTAAGGAACTACATGTTGGTAAGTTCTACCTCGAGCCTCCTGTGGGAGAGCATATACTCTATACGTTCTATTCGGTCTGTCGTGTCGGGATTTCCTTGACCCAGGTCAAGCACAATTCAAGCGCCCTGTTATTGCTGCGTTCATATTCATCACGTGACACTATACAACCCCATGCTAGCAAGCTCCTCAGCTGGGATTTGAGTCTGTAAGGTTACTTTATCATAGATGAATAATCTATAGCTCATCGTCAGTTGCAGGATGATCGCGATGTGTTGCTTCTTATGCCGTATGTATTGAATGCAGAACTAACCGGCTATAGATCAGCATATCACTGTACGGTGTGCCAATTCAACACGAACCCGTAAGTTGTGCTTTGAGCGGCCCTTGCTTCCTACCTACTATCAACTCTCGGTGATTCTTGGTTTGATATAATCGAATCTACTCGAACTTTCTACCTGTTTCTATCCAGCACCTTACCGGCGAAAGCTGGGGATATCGATCAGCAGGCTGTTGTTCCAGTGCATTTATTCACTGTTGACATCCAGGCCGGAGCGGACTTTCTCGTTTTGAATACACGCTAACGTCTTTGGGACTAGCGCTCCCGTCTTCACATAGTACGCGTGGCAGACGCTGATATACAGGCATATATCAACACATAAGGAATATCGACGACGGTAAGTATCTACATGTTTACAGACCATTCTGTCAACCCTCAATTGCAATTTGAAGTATAAATATGGATAGAGACTAACATGAACATAGTATACGTTCTTTTTGCCGACCAAATCGGCTGAGATTTGGGCGTGGAGCTCGAATTCGCGTCGCTACATCAAAAGAGTTCGTCGTGCTGGTGTTGGAGAGTTGACGACTGGGCACATACACCACCGACAGGCGATACAACTGCCTTTGGACCAGTCAATTGACTAACCTACAAGGTGTGTGACTGCCAGGATGGATTTTATACCTCTCCTGGCTCGACTTCCTACGAGCCTGCTTCCTCTCCATATGTCAACACCATTCTTTGGAATCATCATCGTTCATCTTCATCACTTGATGAATCCATCCTCCCCTACCTGTCCGTTCTGCTTCTCTGTTCTCTTGAACCAAGCCCTCCATCCTTCATCTACCGGCATCGTGGGTTGACCATGGCTGGGTCCAGGTTCTCAGAGCAACGTAGAGGCATTTACGGGTTTGCAGTCATCGTTCATCATCTCGTTGAAAGCGTGCTAACACTCTCTGCCTATCGATAGAGCGTCGCCCGATCTCGCGCTAGAACTTCCAACAGAGGTTCAGCAGCCTCCTGTTGGACGATATCAGGCAAGGCACGAAAGCCAGGACAAGAACGCAGGGGAGAACCCAGAATCTGAGACTAGCTGTCAGTATTCCATCGCAAACCATCCTAATGGTAAACTAATGAGATTGCAGTTCTGCTTAGCGAGTCCAGTTCAGACTCAGAGGGTGAAAAGTACGTTCAGTCGCTATCGACTATTTGATCATAGCTAGACTTCAATACTAACATAACGGGACCAGGGACCCAAAACCTTACGCGGTCAACCAGACTCCGCCACTAGATCCGCCCACCGAAGACGAGGAACAGAAAGCCTCGAGGCGTTTTAAGTGGTTGCACAAAAAACAAAAAGGTTCGAAAGACTCAAAGGCCTCGAAGAGTTCGACAGGGTCTGGAAGTACAGGGACTCGCAGCCATCGGAAGTCCAGCTCTGGAGAGCAGACCGGCATCTCACGGAAGGATAAACGGAAGGATAGGGGAACAAAAGACCCCAAGAAACTTCCACTCATCGAGCGCCTTGCACTTGGAGACGCCAAATTACGTATTCAAGAAGCGCAGGCAACCTCCAACCAGGAATCACAGCCCGCAGACGATTATCCTCCCGAAGACAGTACCCCTAAGCGACCATCTCTCAGGAAGTTTTTCCATATCCATTCGAGGAAAAGCCAAGGCGACGGTGTCACTATCGAAGAAGAGCATTTGACGTCGGCAGAAGAGTACTTGTTGTCCAATAATCCACTCTTCTCCGGGCAAAGCACACCCGGAAGCACAAGTCAGACACCAAGTAAATCGCATTCCCGTGACTCTAGCGGTGGGCCTGCGATTCGGTGCTGGCTTGGTCCTGAGATTGTTAGGCCAGCAGGAGACCCACCCTGCCCGAAACCTCAGGCACTCGTCGAATGTGCTCCAACACCACCAAGGAGTCCGTCGTCTGATCACATTATCTTGCTCACCTCCATCTTGTCAAATTCAGTCTCTCGATCTACTTCCACTCCGCCGAAAACCCCTCATTCTACTTCTACTCCGCACCCTATCTCAGAGAGCAGACTTGACACATCTGGTGACGCATCTTCATTCGACGAGTTTCTTGCCCCAGCACCGCTCCGAATCACCCCAAAGAATAAAAACGACACTCCCGCGCCCCATTCACCCCTCGACAAGATGGATCCACCGCGTGTTTCTCGTCTCCTCGACCCCGCCATGGCGGCTATTACCAAGCACAAAGCTGAAGCTATAAAGCTCGCTCGCGAGCAGAGCTCTGCAGTCCAAGAGATGTGCCGCAGAGCGAAATCTGATGTTCCTGCTTACGAGTTTGAAGAGTTGATCGGCAAAGGTTCATATGGTCGAGTTTACAAAGGTCACCAGCTTCCCTCCCGCAAGCTCGTCGCGATCAAGGTTTTGGACATCGACTCCATCGACTACAAATCTCTGCGGGACTTTCGAGACGAATCAATCAACGATTTCATCCGTGAGGCGAAAGTGATGAAGCAGGTCAAAGACTCTGGCGCGAAGAACATTAACGAACTCATCGAGGCGATCTCCATTCACTCGCAGCTGTGGCTGGTTTGCGAATATTGCCCTGGTGGCAGTGTTAGAACCCTGGTAGGTTTTCATCACTCCGTACTCGGTCTGAAGCTCTGCCATCACCCCTTCGTCTCGTCTCTTTTTCATATATCCTAGCATTGTATGCCAACTGATCACTGACGATTTTCCACTTAGATGCGAGCCACTAACGACCGCCTGGAAGAAAAATTCATTATCCCTATTGCACGAGAACTGGCTGCTGGCCTCCGTGCCATCCACAATGCGGGTATCATCCATCGAGACATCAAAGGTATGAGATCATTTGGACTAAACCCTTTGTTTCGCGCACACCACTAACATTCTTTTTCTAGCCGCAAACGTCCTGATTCACGAAGAAGGAAAACTCCAGATCTGCGACTTCGGTGTTGCCGGCGTCCTTCAGTCTCAGCTGGACAAACGCTCGACCTGGATCGGAACCCCTCACTGGATGCCACCCGAGATGTTTTCGACCCGCGGCGAAGCTCATCAGTACGGAAGTGAGGTAAGTGACACGTGTTCCGCATAGACAGTATCGTTGTTGACCGGTCTAGATCGATGTATGGGCGTACGGATGCACGATTTTTGAGATTGCTACGGGCAATCCTCCTAATTCGAACCTCCGAGAACGCATGCAGATCGGGAGACAACTGAACCGCAGCACCCCCAAACTAGACAACTCGAAATATAGCGACGGCCTGAAGAGTCTCGTGTCCTTTGCCCTGGAATCGAACCCCGTCTCTCGACCTGCGATGGCAGACATTCTAAACCATTCCTTCATTGCTGATACCGAGGAAAGCCACCCTACTTCGTCCCTGGGTGAGCTTGTCCGCATGTACTATCAGTGGTCTCAGCGGGGTGGACAACGCATCTCCCTGTTCCATCCTGGCGGTGCCGCGGCTGCCGAGATGCCAGATACCGAGCCTAGTGACGAGGACTGGAATTTCAGTACAACTGATGGCTTTGAGCGTCGCTTCTCTGTCATAGACCTCGATCAGCTGGCGGCCTCTATCGCTGAATTGGAGGCAGAAATAAGCCCGACCACAAAATCTCAATCCATGCCAGACATCCCTGATGAAACGACCGATCAGGAAATGACAGTTGAGGATAAGGCGAACTTCGATGAGCGGGTTCGTCGAGGTGCTGAAGCGATGGAAGGCCTTTTCAATGAAGAAAAGCCAAGCTACACTTACGAAACAAAGAACGACTTCGTCCCTATTGAACCTAAAGCCCCCGCATCCGACCTCCCCCTGCGCACAGACACCGATCGCTCTTCCGTCACCTCTACCTTCATCGACATCGACATCGGATCCTTTGACTCGTCGCATTATGCGGCTGGAGCGTCATCTGCGCAGCCCTTTCAGCTCGCAGACGCCGATACTATTCGCGCCAACAGATCCAGCGGTCGTCAACAGCGCAACTCCATCGACGGTCGCTCTCGATCTTCGAGTAGCGGCGTTAGCAGCACTCGTGACGCTGACGATGTGCCATTCCAGCCATCAACCGGCCCACGACCTCCGACCATGGATTGGAAGTTCCCTGTCTTCATGCAGCCTGCAACTGAAGAGGAGCCAGAGCCCGAGCCCGAGCCCGAGCCCGCGCAGGCGCCAAAGCCAGCTGAGCTAGACATCTCAGAGAAGCGCGCTACAATGGAGTGGACATTCCCAGTGATGACTGCTCCAGCCGACAATGAATCCACGGGCCACGAAAGCGATGCCGACGTGAGTCGCAACAACACTCTGAAAGCGCCGATCATGAGTCTGCAGACCTCGGACACCATTCGACGCTCGAGCATCGGCGAGCCTGGTGATTCCCGGCCTTCCACCTCGCGATCCATTGATTCCAATGTGTCTGCGAGCTCCGAAACGGATTATGATCCATTCCGCTTCGACCGTCCCTCCACCCCGCCTAGCGTGCCAGCGGCTGCTGAGCCCAAGACTTTTGACGAGTCGGACTTCCCTACAATGTCATTTGACGAAGATGAAGAAACGAATGTCCTTGATGGACCTGGGCCTGATGAAGAAGAAGAATCGACTTCTGCCTGGCACAACAGTTCCGAGCAACACCACGCGCACTCCGAGCCATTCCCCACCGCCATCCCTGTCAAAGACCTCGAGCTGGCCCCCTTCCCCTCTACCACCGACTCCCCCACTTCCGAGCCTCTTCCCACCGCCAGACGCAACCTTCCCATCCTGTCCACCGAAGACACCGAGCCCGTTCGTTTCCCGGACGTTCCTCTTCCCCGCCTTGATGCCCTGACGGAGGGTGTCGGTGACCACGCCATCAAAGAGGAACTGGACCGAATGCTCGACGGCTTCCTGCTTGCTCTCAACGCCACCGGACGCGCAATCTCCCAGACCACGGTGGGACCCGAGGCCGAAGTCAATTCCGACATGGTCTCTACCCCGGAACATTCTGAGTGAGGGACATCATCCAGAAGGGGACCTCGAAACACAGCCAAACACAACCCCGCAAAACCAATATCGAATCGTTTTCCATTTATTTCATTCCTTACTTTGAAGTTAGAAGAATAAAATTAACAGATGGTGCATTGGAGAAAACCCGTTCTTTTTGGAACCGTATGCCGAAAATCCAAGTATGCTGGCTCATGCATGGATTTGACGCGACGCGACGGACTGAGAATGGTGGAAACTCATGATTTTCACGAAAGAATGATCTTGCATTTTGCAGTTGCGGTGCCTGTTCCTGTACCTATAGAGAGCATGCAATTCATACGTGAAATCCTATTCCCTGCTGGTATTGATAGTGAGAGTGTAGGATCCCGATCTCAGCAGAGAGGCTGTCTGGCTTGGCAGTAAGACGGTATGTAAGTCCTTGTTGAGATTGCTTGTTGTCAGGAGCAGTAGCAGGGCCCAATTGGTACCTTTTCTTCCTCTACTTGATCGAAGTGGTTCATCTGTCCCAGGGACATCCCACCCCCAACAAGAAGCCGGACTGTTACTGTTTCCCTGGCGAACCATGCTGGCCCAGGGCCTCTCAGTGGAGGGCGTTTAATCAAACCGTGGGTGGCGGTCTGATTGCCACTGTCATGTCCCGATCGGCAACGTGTGCCACGGTGAAGGGCCCCTCGCCGCCTACAACGCCTCAGCCTGTGAGGCTCTCCGCGCGAACTGGGAGTTCCCGCACACGCACTACGAGAGCTCTTCGTCGGTGATGGCGGGATTCTACGCCAACCAGAGCTGCGACCCGATTCTCAGCCCGTCATCCCGCTGCATTGTCGGCACGTACGTGCAGGACGCCGTGCGCGTGCGATCCGCGGCTACGTCCAGGAGACAATCGCCTTCACTACTGCCCACCATATCCGGATGCTCGTGCGCAACACCTGCCCCACCATCACAGTCGGCGGCGGCGGGCCCGGGCCCGGGGCTCTGGGAAGTCAACGGAACTTGGTAGGATGATCGACCCCGGCCGGGGATTCTTACCTCGAAAGTCAAAGGTTTTGATGCCTCAATAGTCACAATGTAGAATTCTGCGGGGATACCTTTCTCAACAGCCCTGGCAGGAAGCCAAGCCGGCTGTGCAGTTGCAATGGTAGTTGAATCTCATGTCATTTCCGTGGAATTAGGGCTGTGGTTCCGACGGAACTTCCGCTGACAAAAAGCCGCTTTGCTTACACACACGACCATTGTTTAGATATAGCACTCTTGGCTTTGGCCTTGCATCTTGCCCATAAGTCAAGTCGGTTTCCTCACTGATGAGATATCGCAATCGCGGGCTTAACAATCACAAAGGGAGATTGAGTTCGGAAGCCGAAATGTGTCAGCATCCCTGGAATAGTCATCAGACCAGAAAATTACCGACGAGAATTGCGGAGCAGGTAAACAACAAGAAGGCCTTTTGGACTTATAAATATGCGTCATGGGGGTCTTCGAGCCTTTCTTCCCTGCCATCTCAAACATTGGTCTTCTCCTCATCCGCCGCGAGCTCACGATTGCGCTTTACATTCAGTCGCATCCTGAATCGCCCCTATCACCACGTGAACATCTCATTGTCAGAGTCAGCGCTGGAAGATGGGAATCAAGACCGACATCACCCTCTATACCGAGGGCACTCCCAACGGCCTCAAACCCACCATTCTACTAGCTGAGCTGGGCTTGGAGTACAAGGTACAGTGTCCCACAACCTGAAGCCATTAACGCCCAACCTCAAGAGACAATGTGAGCTGACCAGCGTAAAGCTTCACCCAATCAACATCCCCAAGCACGAACAAAAAGAGCCATGGTTTCTCGAGATCAATCCCAATGGTCGGATTCCTGCCTTAGTCGATGAAGACGAAAACGGCAACAAGGTTACGCTGTTCGAGAGCGGCAGCATGCTGCTGTATCTTGTGGCCCGGTACGACAAGGACCACAAGGTGTCATATCCCTATGACTCTCCCGAGTACTGGGAGACCGTTAATTGGGTCAGTAGTGCAATTCCAGCGTTCCGCCGCCACAACGGGTTTTATTGTTATGTAAACTGACAAACTCACAGCTGATGTGGCAGATGGGAGGGGTGGGCCCGATGCAAGGGCAAGCCAACCATTTTGCGAGTAAGACAAGACAAGGCTTGCATTGGATTGTAGGATATGCTCTAACTTTCATCGGTTGTGCAGGAATGGCCCCCGAGAAGCATGAGTACGCCATCAGCCGCTACGTGAACGAAACCCGCCGCTTGTACCGCGTCCTGGACGGCCATCTGGCCAAAAGTAAATCCGGCTACGTGGTTGGTGACCGGGTCACGGTGGCGGATATCGCCTTGTGGAATTGGGTGGCTGCTTACAGTACGTGGGCGCACTCCCCCTTCCAAAACCTACAGGGCACTGACAGATACGCGCAGAATATAGTGGCCTCTCCAGCATTGACGAGTTTCCGCATGTGCAGAAATGGCTTTTCGAATTGTTGAAGCGGCCCGCTTTTGAGGAGGGTCGGAATGCCCCCGGGCCGCATATCTATCTGGAGCTTAATAAGCTCTCGGATGAGGAGTTGAATGCGAAGGGTCGCGCTGCTGGGGCCTGGATCCAGGAGGGCATGAAGCGGGATGCGGAGGAGGTCTGATTGTGGACTTTGTTTTGTCTGATTTGGAGTCTTGGGACTTGGGTATCGTATGAACTCGGATGCAGAGTATTTTTCTCATCGGGAGAGGTCATGTATCCGTCACGCATGCAAGAGCTGTCATGTTAGGTAGTTGCTCTTTTGTTATATATCTTTTCGTGTGGTTTGCTCCATGTTTGGATGGGCAGTGATCTATTGAGTCTTGGCCTTGTTGCTTGTTCCAGTTGAAACAAGGATACTCTTTATACGTGACAACGTAATGCAAACTATCTGCCACTGTAGACTTAGAGGATATCACCAACTGTCGAAAAGACCATCGAAAAAAGATGGAGAGGCTTTTTGGTTCGAGTTAGCCCCTGGAGATTTATGTATTGTGGTATGGCGTATCAATAGCGATACGCTGTGTCGAGAGCATATCGCCGGCCAGGGAAGAACCAGCCTAGAGTATCTTGTCTTTTTTGCAACTCCTACTAGCTTTCAGTCTCATATTCTCTAACACCCTTCCTCTTTCACTGTATGGTGTCTGGAATGTATGTAGATTCTATCACTATCGATGGAACACTTCCACTTGTATCGTAAATGACGAGTGAGATCGTGGCTTGCACATGTCACAAGATGCAAATGCTCGACTTCCATCAGTGACAACCTTTGCGCAATACCTTGTCACTGGATGACGTCTAAAAGATCCATTCACAAGACTTTAAAAAAGAGGCAAGGCTAGTGCCACTGATGATGATCGGTAGTCTGGTGCTCATTAGTTCAAGTGTATGCCGATGGTCCGTCTAGATTATTGATGTGTGGGACAGCTTCTGCAAGGAGTATAACAAGAAGAGAATCTTATCTTCAATACGTGTGACTACAACGAAAGCTTTTACTCAAGGCTTGTAACAAGCTGATCAGCTCTTTGCCCATCGTTGAGAATCTCTCTCTCCCCGGTGCAATGTAAGAGGACCCTGGCTGAATCATAACACATTAGATTCCTGCTTCTAGCCGAGTATCAGCTATTGTGGCTGGGAACAGTGTCCGGCTAATAGTACAAGGTTGAATTAATCTTATCAAATAATTGTTCAGGCCCGTGAAATGCAATGTGGATTGATCGATATTCCAGATTCTGATAAGCCTGCCTGTGTGTTAAACCGAGCCATGCTGGGTTGATTAACACCTCTTTCTGATAATCATGCTGGTCCCATCCAGCCACTACGGCAGAGCCATTCCTCAAAAGAGGATGCCTTCAATCCTAATTTCTCAAAGGAGTGGTCCTCATGTTCGTCGAAGGCACCGTAACAAATCTTGTCCGCTGGCAGTATGGCAGCCCATTCCATCATCTCTGTGGCATCCCGTTTGAAGGCCGGCCCAACGAACGGAGCTGTCATTTCGCCGAACTCCTCTGCGGTTATCGGCTCATGAACTGCGGACTGACCGGTGACCCTTGTAAATGTCTCTATCATCTCAACAGGTGTGACTCGTGAGCTTAGCACAAAGTACGTCTTGTCACGGGTTTTTTCAGCACCCATCTTGAACACCCCTACCCGAGCAAGTTAACATGTCAGTCATACTTCAAGGCATCTATAAAGTTCGATGCTATGTAGATTTGGGGAAGGGACTTACTGGATGCAAATATGCCCATGTCATGGATTGGATCGGTCCACTGCGCAACCTGGCCGCTGGGGATGGGGATGCGAAATTGAACAACACCGTCCGCTATGGAATCATCGCATTAATCCGGAATTGTTTCGAGTCCTAGGTATCTCAAGTCGAACTTACATCGACGGTCACAGTATTGAGGCCAATACAAATTGGTATAAAAGAACCCTGTGCAACGAATCAATTGTCAGTAAAAGGTGCGCAGCTGTGGATCCCCACAGCAATCTGTGCTGCAGAATCACGCACCCGGAATGAGACAAGTCACCGCGCTGAGCCTCTCCTTTGCCAATTTCTCGACCTCATGCTTGTTGTTCATGTGATGGATATTCGGGAATCGACCTTCTGTGGCGCGGACCATATCCGGCAAGCTACTGAAGACGAAGTGCTTGACACCACAAGCCTCCGCTGCCAGGACGATATGACGTCCTGCCTCCACCTCGTGTTTCAGGTCTTCCTCTTTGTCCAGAACCCTACCGGCTTGGGTCTCGGATGTCATGGCAAATACGCCGTATGCGCCTGTAAAGGCGGCTTGGAGGGACATTTGGTCATCGACGTGCCCGGGGACCAGCGACAGGCGTTGGTCGACGGTCTGGTGGTCGGCCAGGAATTGCCTCGCTTTCGTCGAATTGGGATCTCGTGTGGTCCCACGAACATGCCAAAGGCCTCCGTCCGGTGTTCTGGAGCCCAGCAAGGCACGAACAATACCCCCTCCTTGATTGCCGGTGGCTCCCATGACCACTATAATGCGGGAGGTGTCGGGGACAGACATCTTCTTGTAGGGCGCAATGTTGCCTAACACACTGACGACAGTATATGAAGATGAAAAATGAACGTTGGTGGGAGTCGAAGGCCTAGGAGTCTTAGCTGTATGAATAGATGTGAATTGGAATGCACTCCGGAATATACATAGTGATTGCCGTATTCGTCAGGCTTTTGTACTTGTTTTCTCAGCTGGGATGCACCCAGTGGGATACCGGCGGGCTCCACGCAGCGAGAATTCCCCGCATTGGAAACTAAAGAAACCAAGTTGGAAAACGAAAACACCCCCAGAGCTGAGTGATGGCATTGCAGGGAAGAAGTTGTTGTCGGGGTTAACTTACCAATCCACAGAATTAGTCAGCTGGCTGCCTGCTTCCGCGGAAGCAGCTGAGTTAAGAGGATACTTAAATTACCAAGCAGCTCCATGGAGGTGCAAGTGCCTCCCGAGAAGTCAATTCTGACAAGCTACAATGGACGCCGATAATCGTCCAAGAAAGGTCGGGGTCAATCCTGAACTCCGTAGTCTGGCCCAAGAAGTATTGCTTAACTGAGTTTCGAGCAGGCATGCGACCTATGTTATACTCGCAAGATCAAATGCGACGGGCAGGAGCCCCGTTGCTCCAACTGCATCAACTATGCGACAGAGTGTACACATATTGCTCTGCGCCGTAAAGCCAGACCGAGAGCACAACGTCGCGCGACTCAGAATTTCTCATATCGGCCAAAGGCCCCGAATCGGGCAATCCATCAAGCCGAACGGCTCGAGGAGATCACAAGAGAAGCACCGGTTGACGATCAAGCATCCGAGGATCCGAACCATGCAATTGGCACGCTAAAGCTCCCTCCACTGCCAGAGGCTATGGCAATGGTTGGAATATTTCTCAATACAGTTAACACGGCGCTACCGCTATTTCATGCCGACACGCTCTTGCGTATGGTTGGGCAGTGTTATGCCCTCCACCCGCGACAACGCGATCCACTCGTTTGGGCTGCTATCAATACCGTCTTCGCTCTGGCCAGCCAACATAGGCCCAGTAGCACGATTGAAGGTGTCTTTCATCGTCAGACTGAGCACATCAGCGAATATCTCAGCAACGCACAATCAGTAGTCTCAACAGTGATGACAGGAGACGTTTCCCTACTGAATGTACAGACACTTCTGGGCATGGTGATGGTGCTCCAGACGGCGCGTGACCCGACTCCAGCTTTGACGTTGGTATCTGCCACAATGCGTCTTGTACATAAACTAGGCCTACACAACCGTGCTGCATCAGCGCATCTCGACCTCGTTCACCGAAGACAACACTCTCGCGTTTTCTGGATAGCATACATTCTCGACAAAGATCTCAGCCTGCGGGCTGAAATACCACCCGTTCAGCTCGATGACGATATTGACGTGGACCTGCCTTCCTCCTTGCCGGTGTCCCTGGATGACAATGACAACACTGCTGGTACCCTTGCCACCGATAATGGGAAAGCAAGGCTGAGTTACCTCTTCGCCCGTATTCAGCTTGCCAGCATTGAGGGCCGTATCTATAGGTATCTCTACTCGACGCAAGCCTCAAAGCAGAGCCCTCTGGAAAGGGCATTGCTACGAGATAGCATTAGCATCGCATTGGATGAATGGCGAGCGTCCATCCCGCTCGAATTCGGCGCCGCGGTTGTCACCATGACCGCGAAAACCAAGCCTGCGAGTTTGGGCTTCTTGTGCGTGCTTCACTCAAGCGGTCTGCAGTGCAGGATGCTCATCAACCGAGCTCAGGCGATGGACGAGCAATGGATAACCGGGGTCCGCAATTATAGTAGGGGCATCAGCCCACTACGGATACCGCCATGCTGGGAAGGACTTGTAAACGAGGCTCGAGACTTCGTGCTCTTATTCCAAGAAATCTGGTCGAGAGACAGTTGGTTCCGATGGTATCAACTCCTCCCCACCTCTTTCGGAAGGTATACGTGATTGCTAAAATCACAACAGGATAACAACCTGTCCTTACATATCTGCTACAATGCTGTTGACAGCGAACAACCTCCACAACATCCGGCATAAGAAAGTCGAACTAGACACCGAACTGATTGACGCCGCCCTCTCCTGGCTGAATGACCTCATATTAGAGGATCCATCGGATGCTAAGAAGAGGTTTCGAAATATCCTCACAGAGGCCGTTCATAAGGTGAAGCACAAGCTTGCTGTCAATGATAGGCTCGAGTGAGCAGGGTTCTCTATTTATAAGATCGGCTGCCTTTCTTCGGTGCTATGTTCGGCACTAGTTAACTAGTTCTTACACTACGCGAGACTAAAATGATTAGCGTACGATGACTTCCCCATCTCTATCACTGCTGACTGCATAAATGATGCCCGACCTATTTCTTTTCCTGCTTACCTCCTCGGTTCTTTCCATTCCCCTCACTCCCTTCGCCTCTGCTCTTCTACTCTCCTCCTCCCGGCAATATCTCAGTCTTGCATACATACAATGTCCAGTGTACAATCACAACCTCTTACCTGGGTGGTCACTGGCTGCTCCTCCGGCATTGGTGAGGCCTTGGTCCGCGCGATCTTAGACAAGGTGAGTAAGTCCCTTCCTCGATAAGGTTATACGGATGCTCATCAAATGGGTCACATGGAAAAGGGCGACCAAGTCGTTGCGACTGCCCGCCCGCGCGACGGTGTCAGCGGTGGAGACCGCCTCTCGGCTCTGAACGACGCTGGCGCTGCCGTGTTCGAGCTAGATGTGAGCAGCTCGCAAGAAGAACTCGACACTAAGGCCCGCGAGATCTGGGGGATCTTTGGCAAAGTGGACGTGCTAGTCAACAACGCAGGATATATCGATGCAGGCATTTTCGAAGAAATCTCGTTAGCCCTGCCTCTTCTCTAAAACTGTTATGATGCTTCAAAAGACCTAAGATTTGACAACTTCTTCTAGTGAGTCGTTCCTCATCAACGCCCTTCGCACTAATGCCTTGGGCCCCCTCAACCTGACCCGCGCCTTTCTTCCTCTGATGCGCGCCCGGCAATCCGGAACGGTGCTCTTCTCTAGCACTGTAGGAGTCTACTACGGTGCGCCGGGGGCTACGAGCTACACGGGTGGCAAGGGTCTGTTGGAGGCTGTCGTCCCCAACCTGGCCCTCGAGCTGGCGCCTTTTGGGATCCGGACCTCGCTCCTGACCTACGGCTACTTCCGCACGGAGGTGATGGCGCCCGGCAATATTCATTACCGGGCCCCTCGCCAGCTGCCGGAGTATGTGGAGATGAATCGTCTGGTGGCGGCTGGTTGCGCGGCGTCGAACCACAATCAGGCGGGCGATCCTGCGAAAGCGGCTGCGGTGGTTGTCGAGGCGGTTAAGGGCACAGGCCGATGGCAGGGCAAGCAATTGCCGTTACGAATGCCCATTGGGAAGGATGCTATCAGTGCCATCCGCAAGGCTTGTGAGGAGAAGTTGGCGATCTGTGCGGAGCTGGAGGGGATCGTAGATCACACTGATATTTGAAGATGTTTTTCTTTTTTTGCTGAAGGGAATTTGATGATGATCGAATGTATGACATTTGCTTTGCTAGGAGAACACCTATAAGATCATCCGTCAGTGGGCTTGTACATGACCTGTCGATGTGATCTAAATTGCTCGCATACCAAAAGGGTATGAGGAGGTAGCCTGACACGATCGCTGAGATCAGTGGTATGTGCAGCATCGTAGAGAGTAGGCATCTAAGACCAGATAGTTTGAGAGGGCTGAAGACTTACCGAGCTGGTCAGTGACAGGAATGCTAGCCATGCGTTCGACATGCACTGTCAGATTCGGGATGTGAATTGGGCTGGCATTCCCTTCCTAATCAGGAAGGCATGGCATGCCGGAAATGCAGGCATGTGAGGCGTCATCCCATCCTCATCCTTTCCTCATCCACCGGTAAACTTCTACCCATCACATGAATGACCTCATCAACAAAGGACAAAGGTTATTCTTATAACTGCACGCTCTTTAGCTCATACGCCAGACACCAAAGCGACACGAACGCCCCGCTTAGACGTGTCAGAGACGTGATTGTGGAGACTGCCCCATCTATACAAAGTTTACTACAATGCCCTCGCAACCACCTTTCTAGTCAACAATTCCACTGCTCCTCAGCTCGCCGCCTTGTTCTGGTCTGGCTCAGATGTCGCCCATCATGGCTGAGAAGAATATCGAGACTCCTCCATCTAGCCCTTCCATCTACCCTCAATCACCTGGAGAATGGCAGGTTGCCCTCCGTGCCATAAAACTCCTCTACGCCCAGCGGCAATACAAGCAGTGCACTGCGCGCGTCTCGGAGCTGCTCATGACCGCGCCAGAGCCAGTAAGTATCTAGCTCTTGGGAGGCGAGTCGACCGGATCTGAGATAAATACCCCGAGCGAGCCTGGGGTGTGCGTGAGTCAAGTACTTACACCGGTCGTGCCAGATTCATCCTGTTCACCAGACTTTCCTCTACTTCTACAGCGCCATCTGCTATGAGGCAATAGGCCTTTCCGCTCACAATTACTCTCGCAACAAGCTCCCATTGCTGCACTCTGCTCTAGACTGTTTCATCAACTGCAGTGCTGTCTTGCCGAGTCCCGTCCCCACCACCGAGCGCTACTCGCACATGTCCGAGGCCTTATTTACTTCAGTCGCCTCGGATTCGTCTGCGTATTCTGACTCCCCAGGATCGAGAACTAGGCCCTCGAGCCTTGCAAGCAGCCTTGCGGATATGATCGAACGATCTCTTATCTACGGCAGCGTGGACGAGGATCCGTTTGTTTCACACGAGGGCGATGATGAAGCTAAGCAATTTCAAGAGGAGCTATGCACAGGGATTCTAGCTACAAGCGCCAGTCAAAGCCACTTGGTTCCATCTCCCTTGAATGTCAGAAAACCTTCCGGGGCTTCTGTTTCTACCATATCCGGCATTTGTGATGATGCACCAAGAGCAAGCGAGACCAGTGATTTACATGCTTTGACGAGTCGCCCGATAGACAGCAGTGCCGGCACAAGCAAGATTCCTCTTGCTCGTCCACCTCCCCGGGCCCCCCTCAAAGTTGCTCCACGACACGTTCGAACCCCTTCTCCCGAGCCTCGACAAGGGGCACACCTCGCAGAAGCCATTTCTAGCTTAGAAGAAGGGCGGAGAATTCTTCCATACCCCACAGAGTACTCCAACCATATCTCGAACTACAACAGCAGTATACGCTCTCTTAATACCCAGATCGCCTCAAGCATCACCACTCTCCGGGCCATGATAGAGGAAGTAAACGAGATGCAGCACGCACGCCGTGTATCGAAGAGCATCCGACGCTCAGCTTCTTTCTGGAGCTTCAGTCCTGTGAAGGAAGGAGTTCGAAATTCTTCTTCGTTGGCTGTATCTCGTGCCAAGTCTGCGGATAACAGCTCGGGACGAGTACTCGTCACAGAGAGCATGGAGCAGCGAATTGAGAGGCTACGCAGTGAAGGGTGGCAGACAGTTGGAACCAAGTCTCGGCGGCGAGGGTGGAAGGGAGAGGAGTACTACCGGGCCTACTGCTCCAGGGTCTTGGAAGAGCTATACCTGAAGGAAGTGCAATGATTGATTGTTCTTGCTGGTTGCATGGATTTATTGGCGTAAGAGTTGCAGTGAGTTTGTTTGCCTTTGGCGTGTCGGTCTAGCGATCTTTGAGGGTTGCGCTTGGCGTTGAGGATTGCATATGCATAGCACGGTTGCGAGGTTTGTACAGGTAACTTAGCATTGGGGTGATAATTGTAAGGGTAGTCGGCGATGTCCTGTCTATACTTTCTCCAGATGCAGAAACTATCCGAGTTGGTGCCCAGAACGTAGTCATTTTCGAGTCGGCAACATAGCATTAATTAGGGCAACCAGATAGCCACGGCACCTTCACCTTGCATGCGTCGGGGGTCGATAAGTGGACACAGGATACATTTCATGCATATCATTTGTTTATTCCTCGAGACTTCCATGCATCGACCCAGTGAAACGCAGCTGTAGTGGGAGGATACCTCAACCCTAGTAGTGATAGGGCCGTGAAGCCAGTGGGACGTATCAGGGTTGTTTCATAGGGCTCCGCGCAGAAAAAAAAAATAAGAAAAACAAAGCTGACAGATTGGCTCCAAGCCTGCACGATCCAATCAGTTCCGGGCGATCAAACTACAGACTTTTTGTGGCCGATGATAGTCTAGTCGAGATAGTCATTTACAGCTCCGATTGAGATAGATCCGATTTTGCGGTGCTTTGAGTAGTCTTTTGTCCCCCTTGGGGGCCAAAAGTAGCTTGCCTGTGGTTTTACCCAGTGTACGAGTACGAATTGCTAAATATAACTAGCTAGCCGACTTGGCGTGAGTGTTCGGCATAGGAGTATTCCGTCCGTAGTGACAGTTGCTGTGGGTGTTGGTGGATTCTAAATGTCTTACTATGGACAGTAGGACAGTATTCCTATAAAATCTGTGGGCGGCACAAAATTTGGGCGAGAGGGGGGGGGGGGAGCCTTGAAAGGGGGGCCTGGAGAATTAATCAAACAGGTCAACAGGGCTGATTTAGCGTCAGGGACTGGACTGGCGGTTTCAGGTTCAGTGCGCGACTCGACTTGCCTTGGGGTTTGGGTGAAGCGGGGTGCCTGATTTGCAAGGCTACATGGTATTGCCTACACATAGTATTTCGGGTGGATTTTACTTTTACCCTCCTGTGGTCATGAGGACGGAACTGGATTGGCTTGATCCATTGGGCTGAGATTCAGTTCCGTTGGGAGTTGACGTCAAATACGACAACAGCTTAATTGCTTGCGTAGAGCAGAGGGAGCAAACAAGGGAAGTTTACGTACCGTAGTAGTAGTTCCTGTACGGAGAGAGCTCCAATAATGCGGCAGCCTTGTAACTTACAGACAGCACTTCAGCCGTGGCTGTGCTTCCACCACCCACGGGCTAGAACTTTGTACTTTCGTACTTCCTCCCCACTATCTCCCTCTCTCTCGTCTCCACGGTCTCTCTCCCTAACTCTCACTTTTCTCTTCAAATAAACCCCTCGCTGGCCCTTATACCTCTCTCTTATTGACGTTCTCTGCCTGATTCTCTCACTCTCACTCTGCATTGCATTGCCTTGCACGTGCATTGCCGATTCACGCCTCAGGTACCGTACCGCTGCCACCCGCCCGTGTTTACACCCTCCTCCACCCTCTTTTTTACACTTTACCCCCCCCCTTATCGCTCATCCGCAACTTGTCTGGTCTTCTCCCCCCCTGGATCTGCTACTTCACACCTGACGCAGTTTATTTCTTCTGATCTGGTCATATACTCACCCGTATTCACTGCTCCTCTAGTTCAATCTCTTTCCCACGACCCTCGACCGTGATTTTCTCCGACCTCGTTTGAACCGCCCCGCTACTACTCGCACGTGCGGGGTTTCCCATCGATTCTTCGCGCGCTCGCTGGTCAGAGCCCACCGCACACTTACTTTTAGATCCTAAGGCCAGGACATCGGTCTTATCCCCCGTCGAGATGAGTTGTACGTTGTCGGCCTCTTTCATGCTTGCGTTCTCATCACCCACCCTCGTCCCACGAGACATGGTCCACGCCTCGTGATAGCTTCGCTTGTCTTGAAGCGCTATCGCTGCTCCTTATCCTATCTCCTATCTTGCTTGTGCCTTGGAGCTGTTGGACTTCACAACACAACCGCCCATGGATACCTCGTTCCCCATCACCTTTCTCTGTGACCCCAGTGTCCGGGTCTGGGGTGGATTCCTCATTCTGATCTGCTTTCTTGGTCCGCCAATCTCGTGAGGCATTGTTGTTGTCTCCGTTTTCCTTATACCGTCCATCTGTCTTGCTGTGGGAATGTGTGGCTCATGTACATTGATCTGTCGCTTTTCTTGCAAGCAAATGACTCGACCAACATGCGCTAACTTTGCGGGTTTCATTTAGTCTCTAATATGCTCAACAAGCTGTCTGGACAGCCGGAAAGCTACGAGAAGAAGTACAGTTCTCCACCCTTCCCCCCTAATACTCTCTTCGTGTGGCAGGCGCATTAAGAAGTGCTTTTGCTCTTTCCCTATAGATCCCACTACAAATTCGGAAGAACGCTCGGTGCTGGCACATACGGTATCGTCCGGGAGGCGGATAGCAGCAAGGGGAAAGTCGCGATCAAGATCATCCTGAAGAAGAATGTCCGAGGCAACGAGCGCATGGTCTACGATGAGCTGGAGATGCTTCAGGCTCTAAACCACCCAAACATCGTCCACTTTGTCGATTGGTTTGAATCGAAGGTCGGTCAACGCGGCGCCCCCCCTTCGACGTTGCTTCTCCCTCTAACAGCTCCATAGGACAAGTTCTACATCGTCACGCAACTGGCCACGGGTGGGGAGTTGTTCGATCGCATTTGCGAATATGGAAAGTTCACAGAGAAGGATGCGTCTCGAGTCATCCGGCAGGTGCTCGGTGCCGTACATTACCTGCACGAGCGGAACATTGTCCACAGAGGTGAGTTCGCTCCTGACTCGCATCAAGATTCTACGAATTGTCGTGCGCAGAAACTGATTATCATCGTATGCGACAGATCTGAAGCCGGAGAACCTTCTATACCTCACCCGCGCCCCCGATTCGCCCTTGGTCCTGGCCGACTTCGGTATCGCCAAGATGTTGGATAGCCCCAGCGAGGTGCTCACCAGCATGGCGGGATCGTTCGGCTACGCTGCGCCCGAGGTGATGCTAAAGAAGGGTCACGGCAAGGCCGTCGACATGTGGTCCCTCGGCGTCATCACCTACACCCTCCTGTGCGGCTACTCGCCCTTCCGGTCCGAGAACCTGACCGACCTGATCGAGGAGTGCCGCACGGGGCGGATCATCTTCCACGAGCGCTACTGGCGCGACGTCTCCCAGGACGCCAAGGACTTCATTCTCACGATGCTGCAGCCGGACCCCGCCAAGCGCGTGACGTCTGAGGACGCCCTGAAGCACCCCTGGCTAACCGGCGAGACCGCCAGCGACCGCGACCTGCTGCCCGAGATTCGCGCCTACATCGCCCGCTCGCGTCTGCGCCGCGGCATCGAGATCATCAAGCTGGCCAACCGCATCGAGTCCCTCAAGATGCAGGAGGACGACGACGACGATATCCCCAGCGTCGTCGAGGTGGCCGGCGGTGAAGGCGCCGACGCCGCCGCCGCTGCGGCCCCCCACTCGAACGACCCGGCCTCCCCCAACGGCAAGTACGCGCCCTCCTCCCCGGAAAGCGACGCCACCCGCAAGAAGCGCAGCCTCAGCAAGGTCGCCCGCGGCGCGATCTTCAGGGAGGTTGTCCTGGCCAAGGTGCGCGAGGCGAAGGAGATCGAGGAGCGGGAACGCGTGGAGCGGGAGGCTCGCGAGAAGACCTCTCATGCTTGATTTGGTGGTCTGTGTCCTACGAAGTTTAGCGAAGCTTACCCATAGAGTGAGGGAGAGGGTGTGAATTGTCTCTTCCGACCCTACTATCTGTGTGCCCACGTTTGCTCTTTTTTTTTTCTCAAATGGGGGCAGGGGGCATTGGCTTTTTATTTTCCTTGCTTTTTTCTTTTGGACAACATGAACACACACCGTGGAGAGGAGAATGCTCCCTCTGCATTTTTCTTTACTTTTCAAATGATTCCCCGTCCATAATTTCCTTATCTTCTCGTGGGTTGTCCATCTTTGTGTGAACGAGAATCTGATCATTGGTACATCTTCGCATTTGACTGGTTACATCGTACAGTATCTAACGAAGTTAAGATAAAGTCACAGAGTTATATTAGTAAAGATATAGTGGCTCATTTCTTGAATCCACAGGTAGAAGGGAAACAAGACAAGGGGGGGAAGCATTAGGCACGGCAGTGAGATATGTGAAGTCCCCGAATGCCAGAAGACGGACGAGAGATGTGGGAGATGCGGGAGGGAGATAACTACGTGTGAGCACCAGCCTCAGCCTCAGCCTCGGCTCAGCCAAGGGAATCAATCGAAACCAGAAACAGAAAACGAAAAGAAAACTCCAGATACGCCCGCGCCAATAAACCAACCCCCGCATGCAGATGGAAACACAACCGACGACAAGGGCGTCAGAATAGAGCCCAAGAACGAACCTGCGGGAAAGAGATCACTCAAGGATGAACTTCACTCCCTGTCTCCTCTCCCCTTCTCCCCTCAAGCCCATCGCTCAGCACAGGGCCATCGTCCTCGCCTTCAACCACCACCCCCAATCCCAATCCCGGATAGGAAGAGAAAGGGCTATACATTATCATCATCGTACATGAAATTAATATCCCGGGGCCGGCGGCGGTTATACGAGACGAAATCCTTGTCGCCGGGGGGCCGCTCGTTGCGGCTGTTGGCCGTCAGCATGCTCTGGATGCTCATGCAGACGCTCTCGACGGTCTGCACGGGCGACCAGCCGGCCGAGCTGAGGAGGTCGAGGCAGATGATCCCGTTGCTGTAGATGTGCGGGTGGATGGGGATGGTGCGGCGGGGATTTGTTGTTGTTGCATTATCATCAAAGGAGGCGGGGGTGGGGGAGGTAAGTGTGGGTGTGGTGACGAATTGGACTTCGGGGGGTTCTAATTTTTTTTCCCAAGGAGATTAGTATTGCATGTACTGGCATATGTGATTGCAGAGGGATTTATGTAGATGAGAGGGTGTGGTGGTGGTGGTGGTGGTGGTGTTCAAGGCTTGGGTGGGAGAGCAGCGCGGGGTTTGGATTCAGATCGCGGGGCATCATCCATCCATCCCCTCCATACTTGTGGCAGCAGGGGGGAACGCACCAATTGGATATTTCTTGCTGAAGGTGAACTTCAGCCGGTAGGTTTCGTTCAGATACAGCGGGTTCTCGTCCAGCACTTTGATGTCCATGAGCCATTCTTCGAGGTTGTCGGATTTGACGATCGAGATGCCAGGCGGGAGGTGTTCTTTTATCTGTATGCCACGTAAAAGGCGCAGGGTGTTAGCTGGTGGGTTGTGTCTTTTTTTTTCGAGTGTTGTGTTGTGCTAGAGAGTAAAATGTCGAGAAGAGCGAGGTTCTTGCTGAAGGTAAATCCCATGATTGTTGAGGGATTCGTGGCGGGGGAGGGGGGACTCATTCATACCTTGAGAAGCTCCTGCGACGGACGGTGTAACGTTAGCCGGGGAAATTTGTCTTCGCGGGGGGATGGGGCGGAGAGGCAAAGGGAAAAGAACATACCTTGCTTAACCGCTTTGTAGCGAACATCTTGTGGATAAGGATCTTGCACAGCACACGCTCAGAAGGTCAAAGGCATTCACACCGGGTTCCAGCGGTATTCAAGTATAAAAGCCAGCGGCCGTTGAGGCTCTGCGGAGTCGAGTCGTACGGTCAGTTCGGAGATGACGTCTGGAACTTTATGGGTGGGGAGATGCGAAGCAAGAATGCAGTGTCTCTGGAAGGGAAATGTTGAAAAAAGAGAGCACCGAGTAAGAAGGGGTAGCTGCGAAAGTGGGGTGTTTCTGTGGCAGAAAGGTCATGCAAGATAATTTGTATAAAGCAAAGAAAGAGTGCGTCTGATCTATGGAATGGAAAGAGTAGCTCCGCCCGTCGATCAGCTGGAGATCTGCCCGAGGCTCCCCGTCACCTGATCAGACCTTTCCCACGTGATCGTCCTGTCCGCCGTATATACACAGTACAGTCCCGTATGCCGTACATGATCAGGTCAACTTCCTTTCCCTCTTGACCAAATCAGGTCATCATACTCTCTTTCATCCAAAACCCCTACATCCTTCTTCCCCTACTATATTTTCAAAGTCAGATGTTGTCAGAAAGTTATGGTGTCACTATACACAGGGTGATTTGAAGATATAAAAGGAAACTCGAGACATGGTCACAGTGCAGGACGAGACAGAAAACACAGGAAATCAGAACAAACGTAGTCAACGCCATGAAAACCAATTGGTACAACTGATATATCCCCACAGCTCCCTGGTCCCACACACTTCCCGTACACGCACAAGTGATATAGACAATTAATCTTTTTTTTCTCTCTTGGTCATTTGTATTCGCTTCTAAATAGCAAAAGAAAATGGTTGGGTGTCCCATATCAGAATCACGTGTCTTGAAGCTGTTTTACAGGTCCTGGAAATACTCAGCCACGCTTCATCCAACTCTACCGATCGACTTCACCGAACACAAGATCCATAGTACCTAACATACGATTAGCTGGTTGTCTGAAAATTTTCTGAAAAACGGCAGAACATACCGATAATAGCAACAGCATCGGCCAACAAGTGGCCACGGGATACTTGGTCGAAGCCACCCAAGTGAGCAAATCCGGGAGCACGGATCTTGCAGCGGTAGGGTCTCTCGCTACCGTCACTGACCAGGAACACACCCATCTCACCCTTGGGAGCCTCGATGGCGGAGTAGGTCTCTCCGGGGGGCACAGAGTAGCCCTTGGTGAACAGCAGGAAGTGGTGGATCAGAGCCTCCATGTTCTCCTTCATGGCGGCACGAGGAGGAGGGGAGATCTTGTAGTCCTCGACACGAACGGGACCAGCGGGCATCTTGTTCAAGCACTGGTGGATAATGCGGAGGGACTGGCGGAATTCCTCCATACGGCACAGGTAACGGTCGTAGCAGTCACCGTTGACACCAACGGGCACGTCGAACTCGACCTGGTCATAGGCATCATAGGGCTGCGACTTGCGGATATCCCAGGGGATACCGGATCCACGCAGCATGACACCGGTGAAACTCATGTTCAGAGCCTCGGCGGCGCTGACGACACCGACACCCTGGGTTCTGGCCTTCCAGATACGGTTGTCCGTCAACAGCTCCTCAGTCTCATCAATCCGGTCACCGAATTGGGTGGCCCACTGGTAAATATCATCGAGAAGACCGATGGGAATGTCCTGGGACACACCACCGGGGCGGACGTAGGCAGCGTGAAGACGGGCACCCGAAACTCGCTCGTAGAATTCCTAGGACAAACAATCACAGATTAGCTCAATCGAGTTCAAGTGACGCGGACAGCGCGGCCTACCATGAGCTTCTCACGTTCCTCGAAACCCCACAGGAAAGGCGTCAAAGCACCAACATCCATGGCGTGTGAAAGGACGGACATGAGGTGGTTCAGGATACGGGTGATCTCGCCGAACAAGGTACGGATCCACTTGGCTCTGTCAGGGATCTCGACGTTCAACAGCTTCTCAACAGCCAGGGAGAAGCACTGCTCGTTGGTCATCATGGAGACGTAATCCAATCGGTCGAAGTACGGCAGGGCCTGCATATAGGACTTGTACTCTATCAACTTCTCGGTACCACGGTGGAGCAATCCAACGTGGGGATCTGCGCGGACGATCTCTTCACCATTGAGCTCCAGAATCAACCGAAGCACACCGTGAGCAGCCGGGTGCTGGGGACCGAAGTTGACGGTGTAATGGCGGATCTTGCGATTAGCCCCTGCGTCCGTGGACTCCATGTCGGCGGCGTAATCGTCTTCGGAGACACCTTCCTTATTGGCGAAGGAGGAAAAGGTCGGGTCAGTCGGAATGAGCTTGGTCGCCTGGTAGCTGGTTGGCTCGGCCGCCCGGCGAGGCAGAGTCGTCGTGATCGAGCGGCATCTGGGGAGAGCAGTGTTTCTGGAGAAGGTAGAGGGGCGGAGGCAAAGCCTTTTGGGCGCATTGCCCGCCAGGCGAGCGAAGGGAGCAGCCATTCGGAAGAGCGGGGAGCAAGGACGAGGGTGAGAAGAGGCGGAACAGCCCTCAGCCCAGACACAATGGAGGTGTTGGAAGGAGGGGTGGAGATGCGGGAATTGGGGTGTGGAATTGAGGCGGACTCAGTGACGCCTTCTGGAGGTTGCGCTTTCCAATCGAGATACATTTTGGGTCGTCACGTGAGAGGAGCTTTCTGGTCATCAGGCCGTCTCTGGTTGGTCTCCCGCTGGGCCCTCTATTGCTCAGCTCCCTAGTGCGGCTAACAGCCATTTCCGCTGGGTGCGGAATAGAGACCTGCTCCTGCTCCCCTCCTGCTCTTCGCCGCCTTTGGCCCTGCAGAAAATACTGCCGCTGCGGTCAAAGAACTTTTCTGAGAATCCGCTTCAAATCATTGTCCCTCCGTCACCTTCTTCATTCCCCCACTTTTCTCGCCCATCATGGCACCACTCATCGCTTCGCAGGAGGAACTCCAACGCAGACGGGTATGTTTGGCTTCTCTGCTCTTGCTTCCAACAGCTTCTCCGACGCTTTATTCTAATTGCGATCCCAGATTGTCGACATCAATCCCGAAACCGTCTCCAACTTCGCCTCGACAGATTTCCCCGGTCACTGGCCTGGCGAGTCGCACGAATGGAACTTGCAAAAATTCCGTGATGTATGTCAAGTTCAAACTCCGCCCAGCTTCCTCCCTGTCAATTGTCTTTTGCGCGCATGCGCTTACATATCTAACCCTCACTCAATAGAACTTCAACGTCGAGTTTCACCGGAACGAGCAATTCGAAGCTTCCTTCTCGCTGGTCGGCGTCGACGCCTCGATTGCCAATGCCTTCCGCCGCATCCTCATGGCCGAGGTGCCCAGCATCGCCATCGAATTCGTCTTCGTCCACAACAACACCTCCGTCATCCAGGACGAGGTGCTCGCGCAGCGGCTGGGTTTGATCCCTCTCAAGGGCTCCGTGGAGGGCATCAACTGGATGCGGTGGTTCAAGAAGCCGACCGAGGACGACCCGGAGGGCGGCAGCACCCCGAGCGACTTCAACACCATCGTCCTGCGCCTGGATGTCAAGTGTGAGAAGAACCCCCACGCGGCCAACGGGGAGGACGACCCCCGCAAGCTCTACAAGCACGCCCACGTCTACGCCCGGGACATCACCTTCCACCCGGTTGGTCGGCAGGACCAATTCTTCGTGGACGACGCCGCCATCCAGCCCGTCAACCCGGACATCCTGATCGCCAAGCTGCGCCCCGGCCAGAAGATCGACATGGAGCTGCACGTCATCAAGGGCATCGGCGCCGACCACGCCAAGTTCTCCCCCGTCGCGACCGCCTCGTACCGTCTCCTGCCCGACATCAAGATTCTGCGCCCCATCGTCGGCGAGGATGCGCGCAAGTTCGTAAAGTGCTTCCCCGCCGGGGTCATCGGCTTGGAGCAGGTCACCCGCGAGGAGGCTTCGCAGAAGGGAAGCGGGTACGAGGGTCACGAGGGCGAGATGAAGGCCGTCGTGCGCGATGCCTTCAAGGACACCGTCAGCCGCGAGTGTCTCAGACACGAAGAGTTCCAGGGCAAGGTGAAGCTCGGTCGCGTCCGTGATCACTTCATCTTCAACGTGGAGAGCGTGGGCCAGTTTGACAGCGACGTGCTGTTCCTGGAGAGCGTGAAGGTGCTGAAGCTGAAATGCGCGAGATGGAAGCGGGGTCTCGTTGACCTGGCGCGCTAAATTCGGTTCTCCTCGTTGCCCTTCCTCCCCCCACCTAAAATGATTTGAAGCTATATAATGCATTGGCCAGGCGTTGGATTTCTACTTTTTTGTTCTTGTCTTGTGCTTTCTTATTTCTGCGTTTGTACATTTTACGAAAAAGGTTGGTTCACACAAACCTTCTTTACAACTTGCCGGGAGTCCGGACAGGGAAACATCTTTGAGATAGAAAAAAAGCAGATTTGACTCCTACTACTTCTTGACATGGCTCATCTTTGGAGAATCGTGTATTCTTCGTAAAAGCTAAACTAGTGCATCTGCACTATGTATTCCCGTATCCGCAGCTTATGGTGTGCGCTCTCGGCTTAGCTGAAATCCAGCCTGTACCGGAAATCGATGGTATAGGCCGGGTCACTGACTGCGATCTCCTGGCCATCCGCGATCAGATCGCTGAGCTTGAGCTTCAAATTGGACCGGGTCTGCTCCTCCAACTGCGGCGGGAAGCGCTGGTAGAGGGTCTTCTCCTCCGTGCGCATGCTGGGCTTCTTCAGCTGCGCCTCGGGTCGCTCGCCCAGCGCCTCGATGAAGGCCTCCAGCGTCATGTTCGGATCGACGGTCATCGCGCGCGCGAGGTTGCCGCAGACGGGGCAGTCGGGTTTCTTCTCCGCCTCGAAGGTGTACGTGTAGACGCCCTCCTCGCCGGCGTACATCATGTAGTTCTCCAGGTACGGGTTGCACGAGGTGGCGATCTTTAGGGCCTCGGAGGTGGTGGCGGCGGCGATGACGGCGTTAGTCGAGGCGATGGCCGGGATGATGTTCTTCACCACGCCCTGGGTCATCTGGAAGGTGACGCCGGGAATCTGGAACTGGCGGGCTCGCGCCAGCGCCGCATTATAGATCCAGCCGATGTGCTCCAGGTCGTCGCTGTCGAAGGTGTCGTCCTTGCGCTGCTCCTGCCAGGCGATCTGATGGGCCCATTCAATGCAGTGCTGGGGCTGGCGCGGGATTGTGGCGATGGTGCACAGCGGCACCGCCGGTCGGGGCGCGTGCATGTCCAGCTGACACTCGATGCAGGAGGAGAGCGTCGGCAGAATCACGCGCGCTTGGCCCTTGAACCCTGTTTTCCTGATAATGAGCCTCCGCTGTGTGTGTATCTGTGTCTGTCTGGGAGACATCAAGGGGCACACTTACCTTCGGTTCCGCCATCGATGAGGGGCTTCAGGCTCTCCGGGTTGTCAAAATCAACCATGCCGACCAGGGTCGAGTTGATCCAACGTCGGGCTTCGATGCTGTCAAGGCCGCAAACAACGATCTTGAATTGCATGTAGTAGTCTTCGTCTTTGTCTTGGATCTTGCCGACATAAGGGGTGATCTTCACGCCTTTGACACGTCTCTCCACAAACGCAGCCGCAACCTCGGCTTTGGGCTTGCCAATGTCAGATTGACGGAACAAGAACTGACGGTTGAGGTTGGAGATATCAATTGTGTCTGTCCTGGTTGATTAGCTGATGTTCATGTCGAGCGCGGGCATGAAGGGTAACTTACCCATGTCGATGACGTGAATGTCTCTGAAGCCTGATAAGGCCAGGTTCTTCAGGATCTCACACCCTAGGCCTCCAGCACCTCTATGGACGGTCCCGGTCAGCTCTTATCAAGTCGCTGATGATTGTTTCTGAGCTTACATGACTCTATTCCCTGTTAGTAAAAGCACGGTTGGGATAAATGTTGATACTCACAAGATCTTGGATGATTCTAGCGTGCTTATCGTCTCTGGCCCAGGAACCCAGTCCTCGTCACTGAATGGGCCGGACCTCGTTAAGACATTGTATAAGTGCTTCCTGGACGGGTTCAGCATCTGTGCTCGTGATCCGCCGGGCCAAAGAACTTTACCATCGAAGCTTTTGGTCTATAGCGACCATTTTGGTGAGATGGTGTTATGAAAAAGCTAAGGATTGCACACTGGAACCGCTGATGTTCCAGGTTTCGGGGGCGCGTGTATCTCACCGGTACAACCGAGATACAACTGATCTGTCGCTTTCCGACCGCTGGAATGAACGCAAACTAAATGGTATAGCCAGCTTGTGCTTCAGATTCCCCGACCTTCCGTAGCTGCTCTTGCAATACGGTGGATGATGAGACCACAAGAAATTCGCTAGTGACGAGGGGCAAGCAACTTGGAGTTGAATCCTCGATTGTTAGAGGGACCGGAATCCGAATACAACACGCCGCCTCACGTGACATGGCATCGCCCATACAAACTCCTTCCACCTTCAGTAATTTTGCTTGTCTACGCCACGAGCCGAATTGACGACTTCATCCACTCATGACATGGACAGTCTTCTCACAGTCGTGAAGACGGTCACGCCGGATCGAGAGACGCTCATCTCAGCTGCTGCCGAGTCGTCATCTCCTGATGTCATCCCCGAGAAGCGTATTGTATCCGAACTTAATCGGGACGTCTCGTCACCTGAGGATATACTAGCGCTCTTGAAGTCCAAGCCCGACCAGGACCAACTCGCACACGCCCTGGCAATCCTTGACCCGGCAAGTAAGACAGCGACGCTGAACGACTTTGATATTCGGGTCCCAGGTCCCAAAACAGCGCAGATCCTCAATGTTCTGGTCACCGTTACTCTTCCGGATCATTGGGATGCAGTCCACGCGGAGTCCCGAAGGTCGAGATCGAGCTCCAAGCTACGTGCGGCCGTGTTAAGATGTCTAAGTAACGTTGCAGGTATTAGTTGCTTATTGACCCAGCTTCGCTCTCTCATCACCGCCTGTCGGTCATCTGCTCAGGAAGCGAGTGCATCGGGCCATCAGCTCCAGGCTAGAGGCATCCTGTCAGTGATATGTGCTCTACTGGAGCCCAATGATCTGATGTACCGTCTGTATACCGATATCGAAGGTCTCTATCGTAATCCAGCTCAGAAGCAAGCGGCATGGAGGGAATTACTCTCCCACGTTGCTGCTAGTAGGATCCTCTCAACGGCTGCGGAAGCGATTTCACTGATTAAAGACCTCGATGGGGTCAACTCTTTGTCCTGGGTGGGAGAAGGGCCCAGGTATGCCTACTGGCTCGGCACAAATATATGTTACATGGCTTCAAAGTTGCCTCTTGATAATGAGGGGGCGTGTAAAGCCGTGGCTACTTTGACCGGACGGTCGTTGAGTCTTGGGTACACTGGTAAGATGCTCTGCTCTGACATTATCTTCGATGTTAACATGATGTCTAGATCATCTGGTTCGGGAGATCTATCTGGGACTTCTTGTAATCGAAGCAGACTATCAACAGTATTACACTCTTTTCGACCATCTCCGACCGAATGAGCAAATTGCAATCATAGAAGCCATATTCAGAGACATTGAGAAGAAGCATTTCTCATCAAGCATCCCTGGTGAGACACAGACTGTTTCGCAAGAAGTGATTGGCGCTGTTGCAGCCTTATGCTCCCTTATCACGAAGGATAGGCCGCAAGTACAGGCACAGATTATCGATTGGCTGTCGAAAGGCCAGGGCGGCTCCATACATACGATCGAGCTACGCCGTGCACTGCTGGCAAGCTTTGCCCATGCGACAGGTGAGAGAGATCATGAGAAAGTTCATCTGCCTCTATACTGACTGACATATGTTCTTGAGATTTGATGGTTTCTTTGGTTACTAAGAGCCTCGATCAGTCCGGGGACAAGCTCTACATTCAACATGCCCCGATCAGATGTCAGGAGGGTACTGTGCCCCTGAACCTCCAGTCCAGTCCTCTCACTGACGAATCTCAGCAAACACCCAAGTTATTCTTCTGACTTGTGGATATCTGCAACAAACTGACCCGCTGGAGGTGATGCGTGTGGGTCGGTCTGGGATATTCCTCAACACTGTATCGAACCGTCTGGCAGCCTCTTCTGGGCGAGCGCGTTTTCTCGGGATGCTCATTGGTACAGCGATATCGCAACTGATTGAACCAGCCGGCAAGGGCATGAAGTTTGACCTTGAAGAAATGGAAGGTGATGAGGCAAAGTGGTATTTGAGCTTGCTCAATTTACAGGACAATGTAGGATCCCCTGAGTCGATCAAGCTTCTCAAGGGGTCCACACCGTCAACACAACGGACGCCTGCGCAGAAAGTCTCTACCATTAAGGGGGCAGCGCCCTCGAAGAAAGCCAACACAAGAACGGCCAAGATTGTTGCGATCGAAGAGATCGAGGACTCCGAAGAAGAATCCGAGGACGATGATCTTATTCCTTACGAGAAACCCGATGAGGATTTCTCCGATGACGACGAAGATCCGACACTGGTTCAGCGGAATAAGCCCACAGCACCTGTGTAAGCTCATGAAGCAAGCCCTCGCCACAACACAACTAATTTGTTTTGTAGGTACATTCGCGATCTAATCACCTTCTTAAGAGACACCGAGAATGTCGAACGTTTCGAATTGGCCGTCTCCACCGCCCCTTCCCTGATACGACGCAAGACTGGATTCGGTACCGAGCTTGCTGAGAATATCGAAGAGCTGGCTCTTGTGATGGTAAGCCTGCAGGAACAGGGGAAGCTTCCCAGGCTCCACGAGTACCAGCTCCAAAGCATGATCGCGTTGATCGTCTCTCAGCCACTGAAAATGGGTCACTGGTTCGCAGCGCTATTCTTCGATGGAGACCTTTCTCAACCGCAGCGCTCTGCTGTACTGACCGCGCTCGGCCTAAGTGCTCGCGAGCTAGCTGGTAACGGCGAAGCCGATGCAAAAACCCTTGGTCTTCCAGCCATGCCAGATGCCTCTTTCCCATCGAAGAAGCTACCAAGCAGCCTGGAAGCCTTCTACTCGACGGTGTCACCCATCGCGGGCCTGACCAAATCAATGGCGCGCGCTTCGCTAGAGCCGCTCGCAGCTCATGCTGAAGACTCTTTGTCTGGACCCAGCGCCCTCAAGGTGCGCACGTTTTCTTCGCGCATGGAGGTCGAAAAGAGACGCCAGCAACGTGAAGCGCAGCGGCAGAAGTCGACTGTCAAGGATCTGTACAAGGTGTTGGCACAAGGGTTCTTCTATCCCCTCAAGGGGCGTTTCGAAGTGATGATGATGCAGTTCGGCTCGTAAGCCCTTCCCCATCTCCAGCCTGGAACCTGAACGCACACTGACTTATTCTTATTCTCTGCTTGCTAGATCCACTGCTCCCTCGTACAACCCCTTCTACGTGCCGCATCTCCTATGCCTGTTCATCCAAACGCTGACCCTCGTCCTCTCAACCATGGGCCCCCACACGCCGTACCTACCCAATTTGACGGGAGAAACCCTGAAATTCTTGCTCTCGCTCCACGGCCGCCCTCTCGCCGAAGACCCAAGCATCCTCTCCGCCCTCCTCTCGCTCTTCCTGGCTGTCGTCGATCTGAACGTCGCCGCCGGCACGACCGGCGAAGAGCGGCTTGTCACCGAGTTTGCGACGCAGGTCGTCGAGCTCCGCGACTGGGTCGGGGAGGTCTTCGACCGGACGCCCGCCGTGCAAGACACGAGCGATCCCCGCGAGCAGGTGCGGACGTTGGCTGCGGGGGTGATGGTGAAGCTGGGGGAGGTTATGGAGAGATATCAGGGGCGGCTGATGGGCGTGAACTCGGGGTTCCGATATTAGCTATAGCTTTATTCAGTGCATAGCACAGAGATACTGATCTGAACGGATATGTCGCTGTTTCGCACAGGCATGTACCATATACCCAGTATCCCAGTGAGGGGTTGTTGTGCCGTGCGCAGTCTGCAATGAAACTTCAGTGACCACCTGCGAGAAGCAGAAAAGCTCCTCCCCCAGGGAGCACACACCCACCCACTCACCAACAACCCTAAACAAACAAAGTGCAACCCAGACTATTGCATCACATCAAGAATCCTAATACACGAGCATAGAGATTCCCACTTCCCTTTCCCTAGTGCACTAAGACCGATACAAACCACAACGAGTGGATAGTTGCGAAAGGAAAATGGTTTGTCAGGCGCACGCGGGAAGAGTCTATCGTGCTGTAGCTGTAGCTGTAGCCTGTAAGGCGACTCCCGGGGGGGGGTGTATAGGGTAAGGTAAGGGTAGGCGAGTTAGAGGAGGAAAGTGTGCCGTGCATGAAAATGAGGCGCGCCCCGGGGGGGAGGGAGTTTGAGAGTTGCGGGTGGCGGCGGTGGTGGTGGGTGGGATTTGGTTCCTTACTTTCCACCTGACTTTTCTCGGGTTGGAGAGTATAGAAGCTCGGGGGGGTGGGAAGATAACTCTAGGTAGAATGCCTTCTCTGATGAGGCACATAGTAGTGGGATGTTCAAGTTTTCGATGGGCTTTTCAAGCAAGCAAGCCAGCCAAAACAAAGTACCCGGAACCTGAAAGCACATAAAGCACAGCACAGCACACCCAATGGACAGGACTACCAGTACTCCACAACACATCTACCATTCTTGCCCTCAGAGCTGTACTTGAGCTTAACACAAATTTCAAAGGTTGATGTCAAATCTTTATTAGACAATTAATGTATGTAGCGACCGTGGGTGACACTGTTGCTTGTGTCTCTAAATGTATATGTTTCCAACCAAATCTGGACCATGACAAAGGAAAGTAAAACTGGAAAAAAAAATAAAAATAAAAATGCAAAACCACCTGCCACTGCCCAATCCATGCTCCGCCCAAATTGCAACAGGGTATATATCAGCCAAGCACTCGCATGTCAGAACACTGGAAGAGTGCGCCGCCTTTTTGTAAGGTAACCCCCGTCGAAGAATTCCAGATGAACCCCATTGTCAAGCCCCACCATCTTATGATAGAGGACAGACAGCCGTATGAAAAAAGGCAGGCAAAAGACAAGTAGAAAACAAATCCGAACCCGGTCAAACAGCCCTGCTGTGTGAACATTTCCTCCCGCATTTCATATCATGCCCTGGAAACGCGCAACAAATCAACCACTTCCCACTTGGTATCGGAGTAAGAAATCATGCCAGATGTAGAGAAAAAAAATGACCAACTCCCCAGTCTAACAGAGATGACAAAGGAAACAAGAAAAAAAAAAAAAAAAGACAATGAAGACAAAACAACCGGTACCTCTATGGTCATAACTCTGGGTATTCAAGACATCACGAACAACCCACCCAAGCCGTTGTACCATGTCCTGCTTGTCCTTGGGGATATAAGATAGAAGGGAAAAGATATAACGGGGGAAATAAACAGTAAGAAAAAGAGAAAATATAAACGGGGTATCAACACTCAGCCACGTCGGGCGAGTCGGGAAAGAGAAAATGGTGGAGGAAATGATGCTGTTGTACAAAGGAGGAGGCCCCATCATTGAGACAGGCCGCGTCGCACAATGTGATCATCGCACGACGTAGAGATGAAATGTTGAATTCGCCCCTCTTCGCTGTGAGAGGGATGAGAGAGGCGTTCGACGTGGACAAGGAGGGTCATTGAATTTACTCCTCGTCGTCGCCGGATCCGCCCTCCTTTTCTCCTTTGTGAACCTTCTTGTGTCGACGCAGGTTGGAGACAACCGAGAAGTGGCGACCACAGCCTTCCACGTCACATGCAAATGCTAGATCCCATGCTGTTAGTTTCACAGAAAACCACGTTCGACAGATTCGGTCTGGAACTTACGCTTTTCGCCAGTGTGGCTATACATATGGGTCTGAAGCGACGACGGGCGGGTGAACCGCTTGTCACACACCTTGCACTTGTGCTTCTTCTGTGTGTTGGACGGCATCTTGGAGCTAAACTGACTCATCATGGACTGAGGTCCGGGAGGTGCGCTTCCCGTCAAAAGGTTCGATGGGCGCGGAAGGGTCCGCGACAAATGACCGTTCTCGTAGGATTCCGAGGTGGTCGAGCTATAATCGGTAACCGAAGATTCCACAGATGCCACCGAGGCACTGTAGTAAGGGTAGTTGCTAGCGGAGGAGATCGAAGATCCCGAAGAGTGAGTCGAGGGGAAGCCATAGGAGTCGCCGGAGCCTCGCGCACTGCGAGGACCATAGATGTTGCGGGGCGTCAAATCCTGGCTAAGCGCGACCATTCCCCGGCTAGCATCCAGAGCGTCACCGAAAGTCGGGGCAGAAGCAGGATGCGATTGACTGACGCGAGCATCACTGTAAAGCGAAAATGACTGTCAGCATATATTCGTTTCCTCATTCCAGGTGCTCTGAGCAGCTGCGCATTGAAGGGGTATCTTACGCATGGGATATCCGTCGGTCTTGGTGCATGTGGGGAGCGTAGCTCAAAGGTGCATAGCTGGCTGGCGCATAGCTGGTCATGGGGGAAGCTGTGGTGTAAGCGGGAGCTTGCTCGAACGATGTGCGTGGGATATCGTGCGACAATCCCATCATCTCCGGTCCGGGGTAGCTTGTGGCAGTGGCAGTGGAATAGTTGCTTCCGGCAACCATGGACGGAGCGGAAACGGGGATGCTAGAATATGACATCGACATCGCCGCCGGGCGGCTCACTTCTTCCTGCTTGACATGGTTGAGGCCAATCGGGCTGGGTGCCAGGGCTGTCGCATATACGGGAGGGTTGGAGTGGGAGGTTGTTTGAGCGGCGGCCCATGGATCGGTGAATTGAGGAGGGGTGTGGTGGATGTTGTGTTGATAGACACTATCAAAGCCCATCCCGCCGTATTGGCGGTTTTGGTTTTCAATGACCATCGTCATGGAGAATAGTGGTGATCGCGCGTAGCGGAAGCTGATCGTTGAAGAGAGGTAGCGTGGTTGACGGTGACGATCGGAGTATCCCTAGGAAAGTAGGGACACAACAAACAGAGAGCAAGCAACTGCGCGCGTGCGATTTGGTTGGAAGGAAGGAAGGAGGAGAGGTGAATCAGGAAGATCAGGTATAGAGAATCGAGGGTGAAAGATGATCAACACAAGAAGAGTAATGTGTTGGAAGAGGAAACGGTAGGTGGTAGGAAGGGATCCGCGCTTTAATGTATAGAATGGAAGAAAGATGCGCAGGGGGGAGGCAGCTGTGTAAATAGTCGAGGAGATATTTGGTTCTGAGACTGAGACAGAGACAGGAATATTATAATCGAGGACCCGACAGATAGGAAGAAGGAAAGACAGTCTGGGGAAGGGCCCGAAGGGGATCGGCGAAGCTTATGAACAAATACAGGATCTCAGCATGAGGATGGACCGCAGGGACGAAAGGAAGCCCTGGCGTTGCCGTGTTGGTGATGGGTTTAGTGCCACTGACGACGTCCCGTCGGGGACGGTTGCAGATCGTTCCTTTGGGCCTCTTAGGCTTCGAAACGGCGCCAATGTTGAAATGTTGAAAAAAAAAAAAAAACATGGGTTAAATTAAATTGAAGACATTGAAAACATATGTGCCAAAAGAGAAAAAGCAATGAATTAGTGCTAGTCGTAATTGATTAGTGTAGTTATTCTAGTGGCAGAAATTAGTTTAGTATTAGTTTAGTTCACTTACTACTCCGTACAGTAGAGGAAAAAGTGGGAAAAGGGAAATCTCCAAATGGGAACCAGTTCCTCGGGTGACTCTCAAGGTTTTGGATGGGTCTTCCTTATTTTTCTTTTCCCTGGATTTTTGTTTTCCTTTTTTCTTCTTATTTCCTTTGGGATTTGTTTGAGCGGGAGAGGAGAGGGGAGAGGGGGGGTGGAGGAGAGCCAAAAAAGGCAAAAGAAAAAGAAAAAAGAAATTAATGATTTTTGTTTTTGGTTCCTCTCGACTTTCCTTTTTGCAACTTCTCATTTCCTTCTTTCTGTTTTGTCCTTTTTTTTTTTTTTCTTTCTCTGCTTTTTCCACTTCCAATCATTTTCCATTTTTCGCCTTTCCCTCTTTCGACCCATTTTTGTTTTTCTAATCTGAATTTCCATCTTGGTCCTTTTTTGGTTCTTGCTTCTTTTTCCTCTCTCTACATCGCTCATGACTAAGAGATCTTTTTCAAATCTAACCTACTCTCTAGTTCAAATCTCGCTCTCTCCTTCTTCAATCTTAGCGTTCATAGATTTCTATTTTTGCATTGAATGGTGGCATGGCATAGCATCTCTCGTTGGCTACTCGCCCGAGTAAATCTGATACCCGGGCATCAACCCTCCCGAGTCCCTCCTTCAAAACAATCTAACGAAACACAATGCAGCAAAAACCCTCATTCGAAACACGCGTCAATCACGCCCTCCACCCGCCCCCCTTCCCCCGAGTTCTAAGAAGACTACATACATTCATCAATTCATACGGAGCACACAAAACCAATCGCACGCCCAGCGTTAGGGAGTATGATGAGATCACGTTCAAAACTACTTTGTAGGATCTGGAAATTTGTTACCATAAAGGACAAACAAATGATGAAGAAAGCAGGGGTAGCGGCAAAAGATCTGAAACTCCGGCATTGAGAAGGGGAGAGGGGGAAACCACAATCATGTGTGTCAATGCACGTACGCACATACGGTAGAAGAAAGATGATTACTACTCTTTTAGAGGTGTACAGTACTCTGTGGTAAGCTTTTGCTTTTCCACAGTTCTGCAACATGTTTTTAGGAATGTAATCTGTAAATGTCAATCGGTGTCTCTAATCTGCATAGAACTGGAGTAGCGCGGTTAGTCTATTCGTGAGTACCGTCAGGGTGGTAGATAGGCAGTGAGAACTTTCTAAGGTAGTGTACTCCTTCCTTCGTACACGCGCATGAGACAGGCAATTACAATAAGTGCTCATATAAAATGAGGGTTGACGCGGAAAGGCGACGACTACAGCCACAAGGCAAAGGAGAGGACAAAATAAAAAGCCAATGACCAAAAGGGCAAAAGCAAAAAGGAGGCAAAAGATGAAGAAGGGAAATGGGAGGTGGGGGAGAAGGGAAGGAAAAGAAGAGGTGGTGGAGTTTCTCTACTGTGCAGAAGTAAAAGCAGAAGGGAGAAATCAAAAAGCATGGGCATTTTGACATCACGAAAAGAGACAAGCCAAAAGCAACAAGTAGCAAGCAAAGCAAAAGCAAAGCATTAGAGTAAAAGGGAATGGCGTGTAATATGGAGTCTTCAATTCAGGTACAGGGCCAGTCTTGCACTGTGTGTCTGGTGGTTTAGTCACCGTCCCCGTCCCCGTCCCCGTCCCCGAAGGAGGTACGTACTCTGACTCCATAATCCATCCATCCACACTTTCTCTTCTGGTGGCAGGCTGGCAAGTGCGGCAATAACGCTCCATTCACTGTGTCTCATCCAAGTCATCATAAGGGGCGGCGGCATTGAGCCGACAGACCTTACCCAGAGTGGTAGGTTCACTTAGGGGAGGGCATCGAAGGTAAGTGGATAGAGGAGGGGTTCGTGCCGTGTCTATACAAAGTAGTCCAATAACCAATGTTGGGAAGAGAAGACCAGCACCAAAACAGCAAAGCGTGGGTACCAGGGAAGGCATGAAAAGGGTTTAGGGGCAGCTGAAGCATGGATGGAATTGGGAACAGACCAGACATTACAGGAGGGCAGGCAGCGCCAAGAGTTAAGCTTAGATGCACTGATGCAGCGACCAAGGTTCGCCTTGAGCCCTTGGAGTGTGTGTTTCAAGGTAGCGGGGAAAGTGGCAGATCACAAAGATACGTCAAAGGGTACACCCGTTCCGTGGGGGAAAAAGGTCACTCACGCACTTTGCTGGACAATAAGATGGTTGATAAAAAAAATTGTTCCTAAGCGTACTGTACCTGTGTGCTCCCCTCCCCCCT